>NC_134690.1:350290660-350590660 GCF_050947455.1 Rhinoderma darwinii
CATACATGAAAACATACATACATGAAAACATACATACATGAAAACATACATACATGCAAACACATGCACATATACACATACATGCACATACAAACATACATACAAGCAAACATACATACAAGCAAACATACATACAAGCAAGCAAGCATACATACATACATACAAGCAAACATACATACAAGCAAACATACATGCACATATACACATACAAACATGCAAACATACATACATACATACATACAAGCAAACATACATACAAGCAAACATACGTATATGCAAACATACATACATGCAAACATACATACAAGCAAACATACATACAAGCAAACATACAAGCAAACATACATACAAGCAAACATACATATATGCAAACATACATACATGAAAACATATACATACATACAAGCAAACATATACATACATACAAGCAAACATACATACCTACAAGCAAACATACATACAAGCAAACATACATACAAGCAAACATACATACAAGCAAACATACAAGCAAACATACATACATGCAAACATACATACAAGCAAGCATGCATACATACAAGCAAAAATACATGCACATATACACATACATGCACATATACACATACAAATATGCAAACATACATACAAGCAAACATACATACAAGCAAACATACATACAAGCAAACATACATACAAGTAAACATACATATATGCAAACATACATACATGCAAACATACATACTTGCAAACATACATGCACATATACACATACAAACATGATAACATACATACAAGAAAACATATACATACATACATACACACATACATACATACATACATACATACATACATACATACATAACAACATACATACAAAAATAAACTCACCTAAGACGTTCCCACGAAGAGCTGAACGGTCCCGTCACTTTTCTTCTCCCATTCACAATAACAGAGCGGTGGGCGCAGATGAAGTAATCACGTGGGCCTGATATGATTACGTCATCTGCGCCACAACGCATTGTTACTATGAATGCGAGCGGCGCCAAGAAGAAGGAAGATGGCAAGTGACGGGACCGTTCAGAGCGCCGTTAGAACGTCTTAGGTGATTATTATTTTATTTTATATATTTTTAGTTGTTCGCCGGGTGCTGATGCAGCACCGGTGCGGCGGGTACAAAAATGTAGTGACAGGGTGGGGGAGGGAAAAGTGGCTTGCCGAAACGGGGTGAATGTAGTGTAGTGTAGTGTACAGTACATTCACGGTAAGTTCGTCTCAATCGGGCTTACCATGCCCGCTTGAGACGAACATTCTCCCGATGTTGCTAGAACTACAGTATCTAGCAACATCGGGAGCGCGCACACTGCAGAGCGGAGCGGCTTGATTGACATCGAGCCGCTCACGCCCCTTTTTAGAAAAGATAACCAGCACTTGCTGAGTTATCAAGTGTAAAAAAAAGGCACTTAGGAAATGAATTTTAAATTTTTTTTAACACCAAATGTTTTAAAATTCATTTCCTGCTTAGAATGTATAAAAAAAAAAATTTGAGTCAACTTGGGACAACCCCTTTAAGGGCTTGGAATAGTCAAACATGAGTTTTCGGGGCAAACAAATAAACCTTAGATTCGTGGCAAATTTATTCGGACCGTATCCAATCGGACCCGAAACGGAGTAGATAGACATAATTTCCATTAGGCCCCGTCCACACGTGTCATATTTGACATGGATTTCGGCACGGATTCAACGTCAAATCTGAGGACAATCCGCATCCCATGGATGTGTATGGGGTTTACGCAACCCGTTTTACAGATTTTTGTCCACACATCGAGGAAAAAAATACACGCAGAAATAAGTAGCATGTTACTTATTCTGCACGGAAACGCAGAGTAATAGCTCCATTGAATGACTATGGGGCTCATCCTTGTGGATTAGCTGCAAGCACACAGCATGTCTGCGGCAGGTTAAACCTCGGGTATCTGCCATGGAAATACACGTTGGATTTTAAGTTTAACTAACAGCTATATAAAGCAAGGAAAGTATATAACGATTATGATTAACAATCGAACTAGTATTATGATTTTAAGATTTATACAAATTTATACAGATATATATGTATATATATATATATATATATATATATATATATATATATATATATATATGTAGCAAGTGCCAACTTAAGGAACAGTGTTCTAGGTTATTCACGCAGGGCACCATGGTGGACTGTGCTATTTATTTAATGCGCCATTCTAAAACACTTACTATTAGATCAGCACATTATTTAAAAAGCGTAGCACGCGCGGTGTCTTTTGTAAATAAAGAAGCGTGCCGTTTGTCAATTTGGCGCTTGCTACATCTATAGGTCTGATTGCTTGCATCGTGGCCAAATCTTTATGTCTACAAATGTGTCCACCCTTACCTTAGCTTGGATTTGGTTAAGGGTATGTTCACACAGAAAATCAAAAGCGGCCGAAAATTACAGAGCTGTTTTCAGAGAAAATACCCTCTGATTTTCAGCCATTTTTTAAGCTGAAAACATTTTAGAGACGTTTTTTGGAACCGTTTTTGGAGCTGTTTTTCTATTGACACAATGAAAAACAGCTTCAAAAACGGCTCAAGAAGTGACATGCTCTTTCTTTTTTACACTGCGTGTTTTACGCAACATTTTCTAAAACGGCAGAGTAAAAAACGCCCCGTATGAACAAAATGCAGTTTTTCCCATTGAATTCAATGGGCAGATGTTTGTAGGCGTTCAGCTACCAGTTAGAGCATGGCCACACGTAGCGGAATTGCTCTGGAATTCCGCTGCGGACACTCCGCAGCGGAAATCCGCAGCGGACCCGTTTCTCCATTGCCTTCCACAGCTTTGTGGTTGGGTTCGTTTGCACGTTGCGGACAATTCCGCAGCGGAGCATAGGCTGCGGTGCAGAATTTGGTGTCCGCAGCATACAATGGTTGTTGCGGACGTGTGGCGGACTGTTTGCGGACTCATTGCGGAATTTCTCCATTGACTTCAATGGAGATTCTAAGTTCTGCAATGAAGTCCGCAGATGTAATATAGATGTTATGTGTGCTGCGGAGCGTATTGGTTTTTTAACTTGACATTTCTTCATTCTGGCTGGACCTATGTATTTCTAGGTCTACAGCCAGACTGAGGAAGTCAATGGGGCTCCCGTAATTACGGGTGACTACGTGTGTGCACCCATAATTACGGGTGACTACGTGTGTGCACCCATAATTACGGGTGACTACGTGTGTGCACTCGTAATTACGGGAGCGTTGCTAGGCGACGTCAGTAAATAGTCACTGTCCAGGGTGCTGAAAGAGTTAAGCGATCAGCAGTAACTGTTTCAGCACCCTGGACAGTGACTACCGATCACAATATACATCAACCTGTAAAAAAAATGTCATACTTACCAAGAACTCCCTGCTTCTTCCTCCAGTCCGGCTTCCCAGGATGACATTTCAGTCTAAGTGACGGCTGCGGCCAATCACAGGCTGCAGCGGTCACATGGACTGCCGCGCCATCCAGGGAGGTCGGGCTGGATGCCGAAAGAGGGACGCGTCACCAAGACAACGGCCGGTAAGTATGAAATTATTTTACTTTCACTAGGGAAAGTGCTGTCCCTTCTCTCTATCCTGCACTGATAGAGAGAAGGGAAGTACTTTCACCTCAATACGCAGCGGCTAGTCCGCATCAATTTATTGCCCATTTCGGGCAGATCCGCAACAGAATCTGCAACGCAGATTCTGTGCGGCATTGATGCGGACAGTTGCGGAAGAATTCCGCCACGTGTGGCCATGCCCTTATTCAGGTGTATTTAGTGGTGTTTACACCCCGAAATATGCCTGAAAACACTGCGTGTGAACATACCCTAAGGATTCCAATTCCATACTAGCAAAACCCTTGACAGACTGCAATTCACATCACAACTACTTGGTGCCCACACAAAAACACATATAGCACAGACATCTGGTGACAGAGTATTGCGAAATCATGTTTCATTTTTTTGCAAAGCTTGTCATCTCACGCCACACTTCTCATGATATGTTAAGATATGAGGAAAGGTAAGGAAGCACACAAATTAACCCCTTAACGCCGAAGGACGGATATATCCGTCCTCAGCAGCTGCTAGTTCGCGCAGGAGGACGGATATATCCGTCCTGTGATCGCGCGGGTACTGACAGTTTACCCACGCGATCAGCGGCAGGAGCACGGCTGTTATACACAGCCTGGCTCCTGCTGCAACTGCCGGAATCGAAGCACGCGCCGATTCCGGCAGTTTAACCCATTAAATGCCGCTGTCAACAGTGACAGCGGCATTTAATGTGTTTGACAGAGGGGGGAACTCCCTCTGTCTCCCGATCGGCGCCCCCGCAAACAAATCGCGGGTCGCCGTCGGGTTTCCATGACAGCCGGGGGTCTAACAAAGACCCCCAGGTCTGTCTTCAGCATCTGCCTGTTAGGCGATGCCAGAGGCATGACCTAACAGGTTGCCTGTCAGTTTTACACTGACAGGCAATAATGCTTTGGTATACGAAGTATACCAAAGCATTATATATGCGATCGGCATATCGCATAGTGAAGTCCCCTGGTGGGACTAAAAAAAAAAAAGTAAAACCGTTAAATAAAGTTTGTGAAAAAAAAAATAAAAAAAATTACAGTCAAAGTCAAATAAAACTACTTTTTTGCCCCAAAAAGTGGTTTTATTTAATAAAACGGTCAAAACAAATCACACATACACATATATGGTATCCCCGCGATCGTAACAACTTGACCAATAAAATGAACACATTAATTAAACCGCCGGATGAACGGCGTCCAAAGAAAACGCAAAAAACAACGGCAAAATTCTCTCTTTTCTCCCATTCCCCCCATAAAAAATAAAATAAAAGTTCATCTATAAGTCCTATGTACCCCAAAATAGTACTAATGAAAACTACACATTGTCCCGCAAAAATCAATCCCACGTACGGCCACATCGACGGAAAAATAAAAAAATTACGCCTCTTGGAACGCGGCGATGCAAAAACAAGTAATTTTTTTCTAAAAGGGTTTTTATTGTGCAAACGTAGAAAAAACATATAAAACCTTTACACATTTGGTATCCCTGTAATCGTGCCGACCCATAGAATAAAGTTAACATGTTATTTACGCTGCATAGTAAACGGCGTAAATTTATAACGTGAAAATTAATGCTGGAATAGCTGCTTATTTTCAATTCTCTCCTAAAATAAAGTTAATAAAAGTTAATCAATATGTTATAAGCATCTAAAAATGGTACAATTACAAAATACAACTCGTTCCGGAAAAAACAAGCCCTTATACGGCTATGTCGACGGAATAAAAAAAGAGTTACGACTCTTGGAATGCGACCGTGGAAAAACAAAAAATAATCCTTGGTCATTAACGTGCAAAATGGCCCGGTCATTAAGGGGTTAAAGGCAAGGTGTCATTATTTTTTTTTTTTATTATTATATTGCTGTTAATATAATATTAACAAAAAAATTATTTCATTGTGTTCTAATTTTTTACTTTTTAATGTATTTTTACTTTTACTTCTCTATGGGGGCTGCCATATTTTTTCCATCTCTGTATGTGTCGATTAACGACACATACAGAGATGGAATACGGCACATACAACCCCATAGAATGCGAATGGGAGCCGTTCCATTCACTACAGCGTACGCCGTCTGTGTGGGAACGGCGCATGCGCCGCTCCCACGCAGACCAAAACGAAGCTCGTTCCTAGAGCGAAATCCGGCGCCATTTTCATGTGGACCGGAAGCCGCGGCCGGACAGTAAGATGACGACTTCCGGCCGCGGCTTCCGGCCATAAGTTGAACGAAGTGAAGGCGCAAGGAAGAGGATCATAGACCAGCGGAGGCAGCGACAGGAGCAGGTCATTTATGTTCGTGTATGTGATGTGTGTATTATGTTCGAGTATGTTCGTGTGATACTGTCTGCTGAGCCCTGTAACTAATACTCCTACACTGTGCAGTCGCTCAGAAAATGGCGGCACACAGTGTAGGAGGTTTGAAGACATTCAAACCCTTCCTTCTCCTGGCACTAGACAGAAGAAGGGAGGGGGGATTGTGTGACACTAGAGGAGAGTGTGTCCACCCCAAATTTGCAGCATAAATCAATGAGGCTGCTTTGCCACAGTGACCATGCTGCAATTTTGGGAACTGCTCCCTCTAGTGCCAAGCACATGGAAATGTTATAAATTAGAATCTAATTTATAATATTTCCTGACTTGTGAAAAAATTCAAAAAATTAAAACAATGTGTAATCACTTAAATACTAATTGTTTAACTGAAAAAAAACAAAAACATTTCTAGCGACACATTCCCTTTAAGGGACTTGGCCTGAATATTTGATGGGGAATGTCATAATTCATATGTGCATGTCAACTGAATTGCAAAGGGAAGAATATGTGAAAATAGGGTGATATCAAGGGGACCTCCTGTAGGAAACAAAACTCAGATATCTAACTATCTGACATGTATGTGTCAAACCAGATTGAAATCAGTGGAATCTAATATCTATTATTTACTACAGAATTCAACATTACATTACATCTACAAATTGGTCATTTAGCATTTAAATAAAATTGATAGAAAATGCTATATTACCATAGGCAACCAATGTTTAGTGACATATAAAGGCATTTCCTAGCAGGAGCAGGGTGAACAATCTTATTGAGTGTGCTGACCTTCTATGAAAGAATACACTCTTGGGACGGCACATTTATTTGTCAGGGGGGAAATCATTCTAATTAAGAAGTGAATGTTTGTATTAAAATACTTGCAACCAAGCTGAAAATAATATTACTACATGACTAAATCATTGAGGCAAAACAATAATGCATTTGGGAAGAAAGGTTTAACAGGAACATGAAAACCCTACACATAAAAAGACCAAACATTAATACTACATCTTACCAGGGGCACTGTTACTTCTAAATATTTTACATGACAGATGCAGTTCCAGATCTGAAATTATTTGAAAGCAAAATAATAATAATTTGCATAAATTAAGTCAATGGCTAAACCTATGGCTAGAATTAATTAATAAGAGAATGAATTAAAGTGTATAATTTTGCATTATTATTCCGGTTTCTTGTGTAGAATTTGCAATGCACAATAGTCATCCGATTAGACAAATCAGTGTGAAAAACATCTTAAGGCTCAAGCACATGGTAAAATTGTGAGCACTGGACCTTGTATGCTGGCACACAACCCTACAGGTTAGTTTTACAGACCTGTAGATACTCAGTGTGCCCCCGTATGGTGTCTTTTTGGGGCAATGTCTGAATACGGGACATATAGCCTGTGCAACCTGCTCAACTGCATGAGGGCCCGGAGGGGAGAGGGGCCCACTCTGGTCACAGCGATTTGAAACTATAATCCTGCTTCTCTCACCCCCTGCTCATACTTTCTATGAGTCTCTCAGAAATTACACAGGCATTGCTTTATTCCTGTCAGCCAATCAAAAGATACTTTAAGAATGACCGAGCTGCTCTGTGATTGGCTGATAGATGATGATGATCCATAGAGGAACAAGAGTACCGAGTCCTGCAGCCTTCAGTACAGGTAGATAACCCATTTAGTGGGGGCTGCCCTAGACCATCAAGGATTTTATCATTAACCCCTTCCCTGCTGTAGATCATCAGAGACGTTATCATTAACCCCTTCACTACCCTAGGCCATCAGGGCTATTACCATTAACTCCTTCACTGTTCTAGAAGGGATATTACAATTAACTATATAGAAAAAAAACCTTGGTCCACTCACCGTGCATCTTTCTGACACCACGCTGTAATTTTGTTGGTGCTTGTAGACATAGACGATTCTGCGTCGGCAACAGTTACAAATAGTAGAGATATTGAAGAAGATAATGTCTGGCGCTAGGTCCAATAAAATCCAAACTTTAATTAAAAACTTTCAAACAAAGTAAATATATTCCCGGGAAAGAAGCTTACATGTTTCGAACCGTAAAGGTTTTTAGTCATAGCTGGATTAAGAACCTTTACGGTTCAAAATGCGTAAGCGTCCTTCCCGGGAATGTTTTTACCTTGTTTTAAAGTTATGAATTAATGTTTGGATTTTATTTGACCGAGTGCTGGACATTATTTTCTTAAATATATCTAATATTACAATTTACCACTTCTCTGCCTTTGACCAATAGGGATATTTCACTTCACTGCCCTACATCACAGGGATTTTACCATTAACCCCTTCACTAGCCTAGACCACCAGGGATGTAACCATAAACCCCTTCACTGCCCTAGATCACAGTAGATGTTACCATTATCCCCTTCACTACCCTAGACCACCAGAGATGTAACCATTACCCATCACTGAAGGGGAAATTAATACTGCATGAACCTATGGGCTGTATGGTGAATAATTTTTTTATACTGATTATTTATATTAAATATGAGAAGGTGTAAGTCAATGTAATGTTTGTGAGCGGAAGGGGGCCCACATGATGTTCTTCCACAAAGGCCTTCAGTTGCGTCCGGCCCTCCCCCCCCCCCCCCCCGTTCCCCCCGGTACAGTATAAGCACATAGCAGTCTGGGTGCTGTTTTAAAGATCTGTACACCACAGATCTATAATACAGCTGTGTGCATCTGGCCTAACTGATGGACATACCATCATGACAGTAAATATCAAATTCATGAAAATTACATATAGGTAGCATTTACCTTGCATATAAAAGCATAGTTTAACAGTGTGCTTTTTCATTGGCAAAATATGACTACAGTACGTAACTAAAGATTTTGAGCCAATGACAAAATTATATTGGGTATTTGTAAAAGAAGCAGTAGCCAAATTTAATGTTAATTTCTGAAATGCTTCAATTACTATCATATATTATTAATAACCTTCAGAGCTTCTAGAGATATCAAACTCTACTGTCTTACCATTGAGAAGCCTTCAGCAGAATATAGGCCACAAATACAGCAGGAATGGCCATAGATTTAAAATTCCCTCCAGAGGTGCAGGTTATTATTAGAATTCTCCCACTTTTATAGTAAGAACAATTATATATTAGAGAACCGCTAGTTGTGAAATCCCGTCACATAATTATTAAAATAGTTTTAAGGAGGAAACATTACTTTTTGGCTAACTACCTGCTTCTCCCTGCCTTTCTACATCACTATTACCGACCTTCGGCTTGTCCGACTACGTTTATGCTACTTCCCGGGTATTGCATCTGTTTGACTCCCATTGTTGTCTTGTAGACTGCCTGACATTGCTTCTATTTTCTCTCCTGTACACATCTCATGTTATGGTAAAGTGACTTTCACGTTTGTCGTTGTCCAACCGTATCTCCGGTTACATTTATTGGTCTGCTAAATGTTATCCATGGAATTAACCCCTGGACCAGCTAGTAGCACATGAGTCCTGCAGCCATTTAAGTTCCTCACCCATAACCAAATTTGTGAGAAAGGAGGGTGCTATAGGTTAAATTATGCCTTCCAGTTGGTTATTTCCCTGGGTTTCTCTGTTATGGCACATGTTAAGCTTTATCATTTTATATTTAAAACTTCATGTAAGGATGAATCATTTTAATGAGATTTTAAATGGTACAAATTATACCACAATCCTCTGTGCTCAGCTTGATCGTTCTTTTAGAAGCATCTTACTTGTGAAACACTCTGGAAAGATCTTCTCAAATTGAATTCATGTGGCTTTTTCTGCTGACTTTTCAGGCGTCTTTCAAATGCAAAATCTACAATATGCTTAGAAAACCGACGATAAAGATGTTTCTTTTAATCAAATTCAGAATTACTGCATAGTTTATTTAATGTTTCTGCTAGACTGTTCATCCTAAAATTCAGTATTTGTGCCATGAGAATCTTTTGACTAAGTGATCATATATATCCAAAATGAAAAGAAAATATCAGTTAATTGTAAAATTTATCATAGTGGATGTAGTAAGGATTCTAACCTGGCTCTTGTAATGCGCCATTTTATGGACTGCTTTATGGGACTGTTAGGGTATTGTTCACACTGAGTTTTTTGCAGGCTGAAATTTCTGCCTCAAAATTCCATCTGGAATTTTGAGGCAGATTTTGGTCTGCCTCGAAGCCGTTTGTCGCTTTCTTCGCTGCATTTTTCGCTGCGATAAACGATTTCTCTACCTCCCATTGATGTCAATGGGAGGTCAGAGACGTAAGCGCCAGAAGATAGGGCATGTCGCTTCTTTTTCCCACGAGCCGGTTTTAGCGCTCGCGAAAAGTAACGACTCAGCCTCCCATTGAAATCATTGGGAGGCATTTTCGGCCGTTTTTTGGCACGGTTTCCACGTCAAAAAAATTGTCGAAAAATGCAGCGTGAACAGGGTCTTATATGGTGCTATAGTAAGTATGTCCAAATTGTAAATAGATTCATTGACTGACTTCATCCCCCTTTTATATGTCGAATGTAGCTAAAAAATTGACTGCACAGGGTGTATTTGATAACCATGATTCCTGTGTAATATTAACAGGATGAACAAGATATAGTGGCAGGAGTATTGATTAAAATATTAATGAAACATGTAATAGTGATGGCCGTAAAATTGCCTTGGACGGTGTTAATATGAGAAAGGTTCGATCTATAAAGGACCAACAAAATCACATGCATTACTAAAGAAAATGCTCTACCCAAGAGTCCATTTAGATGTGAAAATGAAAAAGGAACATTAGGCATTGAGTGTAAGGTAATGGCTGACAATTTCTCACTACATATTGTGAAACACATTTTTTCTCTTGTTGCCATGCAACATAAAAGCTTCTTAATGATTTAATTTGTAAAATATATTCTTACAAGCTGCTAGTGATAAGAGATAGTGCTGTTTTTCCCCTCTTAAATTAGATGCTTGTACAGTAATTCCAGTTCGTCCCTAAAGGGAAAGACGAAAGGTCTTACAAAAATCTGAAAGGCTTGGCGGCATTATTTCTGGTTAAAATGAAGTGGTTCTGTCACTGGTCAACCAAATGCAATCACGATCATAAATTGTACTTAAATCACTGTTAGCAGTGAAGCCAACCAGATCAAATGGTGTTTGAGAATAATAATACTCCACAATCTGGCATTAAACCTTAGTAGGAATGACCCTTCTGAAACTAAAACCTACAGAACAATCAAGGGAAACAAGAAATTGAGCAGAAAAAAAATCCAAATCACCTTGTTAAATTTGCCATGAATTTCCTATTAAAAGCACCGGAATGTATTTTTATTATTTTGCAAGGGCTGCAATAAGGGAATTCCCAGGCAACTTCCAATTTTATGTTGTAAATAATTCCTAGCACAGAGTGTAATAAAATGATTTTTTTTTGCATACATCCTACATATGATATGAAGTTATATTCTGCAAGCTCCTCTATGTATGGTAAATTCATGTCAATTAAATAACGAATTGAATAGATATAGCTTTTCACACACTGTGCAATGGCTGTGTATTTAGAGGGGTATTCCTATCATTTAATGTTATGGCATGTAGCTAGGATATGCTATACCATTACGATTAGTGGGAGGCTGACTATTGGGACCGTTGGTGATCCGTAGAGTGACAGAGGTCCCTTTGGCACTCCTCTCCTTCTTGCTTCTTTCTAAGGATTGTGGGGTTCCCGGTTAGCAAAAACCCTTTTAAGAAAGATTGTTTAACAGTGTTTAGCTGTGCATTTTATGTTGTTTTTCACCGTTTTGTTTTACTTTTTTGTTTAAACACTGCAGCCAGATGTTAGTTTAAAGTCTATTGTATTATATGAAAATGTCTACATACATAGCATTTTGTTTTGCGACGTTTTAATGGCATTTTTAGGGTTACTGGAGTTGTAATCAAAATTCAGCATACTGAAGGTCAGTTTTTCAGGTGTTTTTCTCCTTAAGCTTTTCAATAAAACAGTAAAGACACCTGGAAAAGCACTAGTATAAAATGTCACAGTTAAAAAAACATCACCTAGGCTTCCTTCACACACACATGTTCTGACTATTCTGCCCAGGGAAGCTCCACATGTTTAAGAACTCCACACACCCACCAACACAGTGGCCCACTATCCCCCCTTTAAAAAGCAAAACCTACAAAGCAGCTGTGACTGGACTCCGGCTACTTTCAAGGTCTTGTCTTTGAGTCTGGGTAGTCACGCTGATATGCAGGTGGGTGTCGAGTTCTCACACAGTCATGGGGCTATCTTCTCCGGGCAGCGCAGAACTGTCAGCTGGAGCGTGGGAACTCGTTGTTGTACTGGTGGGGGGATAGAAGATACTGGAATGTGGCTGAGGGAAAGAAGAGAGAAGGGGGTCACCTCTGAGTCTGGATCCCAGATGAACTGTAGTGAGTGAGTGGGCAGGGCGGCCATCCAGACTCTATTTATGGACAGTTTCTTCAGTGCAGCTTCCTGGCATATCCGTTAAACGGAGACTGTAACAGATACCTAACATTGGCATCCGTCGTCTGTAGGCTATAATGGTATCCTTTTAAAGGATACATCATTATAAGGGTCATGAGATTTCATGACGTATCCATTAAACAGATACCATTATAGCCTATTGGTGATGAATGCCACTGTAAGACATCCATCACAGCCTTTTTTACTGGGTACATCAAAACAGGGAGAATAACACAGTGTGAAAGGGGCCTAAGGTAGTTGGCAAATATATATACATTGTCTGACATATAACTAAATTAAATAGCCACAAGAACAAAGAACACCATTTTATATAGGCTTTTGTATGCAGCCTCTGTATTGAAGAAACAAAAGCACGTAGGGCCAGCGTAGGGAGCATAAAATCTGGTGGCCAGGAATACGTTTTGCATAGGATGATTGCTGGAGCATGTAACACCTGTCTAGAATGTAATTCTCAAAACAAGACTGGTATGTATGGGTTGGGAATTGTGTACAGTGGTCCCTCAAGTTACAATATTATATCATTAAAGCACAGTAGAAGGAAGTCGGCACCACTCTCAATCTTCACAGCATGGAACAGGCAGATAGATGCAAGTGGAGTCAGGGTTTCCTCATTTAAGCAAACTTCGGGCGGTGCTCAGCATAAAAACAGACGGTAGTATAATATAGATGAAAGAAATGAAAATGCGGCACTCACCCGTTTGCAAATCCTCTTAACTTTATTGTGTCACCTTGGCGAGGGTAAAAGCATTACAGGGAGGACAGCTAGTTGTAGGTTACAGCCTGTTTCGCGCTGGAGATCGCGCTTCTTCTGACCTAGTACGTCACTGCTGAAGGCGTTCTTTTAAACTGCCAACAGCTGTAGCTTCCATAGTAACGCATGTAGCAACAGTGAATAGCTTCTGGAACACACCCCTTTATGTTAATTTCTTTTCACAGAGCAAACATCACTTTTACCTTTCAAGGAAAGGGCTCCATTCACACCTTATTCTGACCTGAAGACCGGAAAGAAGCAAAACTTCATTTTTCCATTCTAATTAATCTACATATATATGTATATATTTTCTTAAAATCGTACTCACCTATCGTTGTCTGATGTGTCCGTGATGGAAGTTTTGCTAAAACAAGCCAGCAAATGATCATCCATGTGCAAGATCCGCCACAAAGTATTGGTTGAAATAAAAAGTTATGTTTCATTCCATCTTTGCCATGCCACACCCCTCGGAGGGTTAAACACCACCTAGGCCCCCAGCGTGCATCTTTTGGCAGGATGTTGGAGTCTCATAAGAAGAAATGGAACGTTACAGAGCACAACATCATAAAAACACAAATATAGGCCGAATGGACACAACACATGATATATGTCACAGTGCACATCATATGTCACTTTGGGTACGTGGACCCACTGAGCCGTACCGCCTTGACGGTATGGCAGCTGGCCAACAGGACGCTGGTCACAGTCTATAGTTCGTATAGTGTACCTGTGGCAGCTCGGACTGTAGCGAGACAGGCTCGGCTGGGACTAGACAGCAGGCAGACGTCAGGCATGGTGTAGCAGGACAAGCGTGGTATATAGCACAGCACAACTTCAGCTCAGCACGGCAGTTAACCAGGATAGCACGGGATACAGGTACAGGAATGGGGAAAACTGGGTATGGGGAAACACTAGTAGACCATTTGCTTAGACAAACTTTGGGTACGACAACAACTCTCAGGCATGGGAGTAAGGGGCTGAGCCCTTCTTATAGTCCAGGGTGCTCATGGGCTAATTTTGACATTAACTTCAGGTGCGCACCCTATGGGACCCGGCCGAGGTAAGCGGAAGTGAGCGCTGGCGTCTCCTGAGGAGGAGACTGGGGCCAGCGCTCGCAGACCCATGGCTGCGGCCGTCAGGACGTGTGTGAGCCTGACGGCCCACGGCCATGGACATGACATCATAATAGCATCAGCAGGGGTACTATATATTAGTAATAGTCATTATTATCAAATCAAAATCTACTGAGCTAACAAAAACAAACCATAAAGTAAAGAACGTCTTTAAAGCATATGTCCTCCTTCATAACCAATAAAAAATAAAAAATTAAGCAACTTTGCAAATAGTCTTAATGAAAAATGTTCTATTATTTTGTTTCTACAGTCCTTTACAGGCCTTTCTGTTTTTATGGTAACAGACAACAACCTGCTGTAGTTTGTCCCTGCATTTATATCGCCTTTCATCTGTCCTCTACTTCTTGCTTACCAGCTAAATAAATGTGAGTAAAAATTAGGGGACCAATGGAAAGCAATATGACTGTAGGATCAGACTATGTGGGGTTGGTTGCTCGTTGTCTGTCAGCATTAAAACATATAGGCATACATATATAGGAGATGTAGACAGAAAATAGTAGGATTTTTTAATTAAGATTTGCAAAGTTGCTTCTTTTTTCATTTTAGATGCATTGTTTAGATGCCAATGTCAAAAGGTAAGATGCGCAAATTGAAGAACACTGAGCTGTATCATACTTTGCGTACTGGATGAAGAGGAGAAACAAGGACCGCACATCCACAATATTAATCAATGAATCATAATTTACATTTCCAGTAAAGTCCCATTGATAACGTCCCTTGATGCGTGACATATTTGCCATTTTTAATCTCGCTCATGATGTACAATAAGCAGTCATTTTCTGAAAATGAAAACTCTCTTTGAGCCAAAGTTTTCATATCCGGCATAACTTACTGGAAATGTAATGTTTTTAAAGCATATCTGAGCAATATGTTCTTGTTATTCTAAAGGCATCCAATACTAAAGATCAATATTCCTCCATGAATAAATAAGGGAATTTCAAAAGAAGATGTTCTGGTGAATTCATAGAGCCACATGAAATTTGTAATAACTTAGGAAACTATGTTCAATATGGATTCAGGCAAAACCATAAATATTCTCTGGCTTGTTCTGTTTTAATAATTCTATACTGTTCTTAGCATTTCAATGGAGCCAGTAGTAGATAGATATTGTGGTTTCAGATATGTCATTCTACTGCGTTCACCCAACTGCAATTTTATGATATTTCAAAACACTCATTCCCTGCAATAGATTTGGGTAAATTCTGAGTGTTCTCAGCATTAAAAACACTCATGGGATGCATATTGGCAGGCCCCAAAAGATATTCTGATCTTGAGGTGCTCCTTTACTAGGCATCACTCTTGTTCCACCACCCACGGCCAAAGAAAAAAAATACAAAAGGTGGTGTGTCCTTCAAGACCGACAAACAGCCTTTGAAATAATTTAAAGACACATTCTTCTTTCTTTTCTATTTTTGTTCCTGTAATGATCCAGGTTGGCACCGTGTATCATAGTGGATACATTTGATAAGGCAAATTACATTTAATAAGGCATATTGCATTACATTTTGGACTTTCCTTAATATTCCCCTATGACGGTACAGCTAACACTTATGCCATCAATGCTCGCCAGGGTAAATTTAATGAGTGATGGTTTGTGGGTTTTATAATTATATATATATATATCTTTTTTAATTAACAAAGTGCTGCAGTCTTATTTGCATGTTTCTGCTCTTGGTCTTTCATCTTAATACCAAAATTAGCTGCATCCTAAGACTCTATTCACACTCCATTTGCAGTGTACGTTGGACGCTTGCGCTGTAAATACGCCTATATGCCGAACATGTCCATTAGACCCCATTGGCCAAATATATGCCAAAATAATGCAACCAGCATATTTTTTTAACTGTATTGGATAGCATAGTCAACTACGCTATTTAATACAGAAGCATACCGCAAAAAAAATGGACTTTTATAATGAGAGTCAATGGGCATTGAGTCCAAAAGTATGCCATGTAGTTGCGTCTGTCACAGTCATCCATCGGAGGTCTACATTGTGAATATTTCTCAACATATTTATCAACGTATACATCCAACATACATTAAAAATGCAGTGTGAATCAAGCCTTAGGGTATGTTCACACGTGACAGATTTTTTTGCAGATATTTCTGCCACTGTCCAATTCATCTAAATTGGCGTTGCAGAAACCTATGCACATGCTGCAGAAACAACCCCATTTATATGTAAGAAATGGATATTTTAGTCGCAGAAATTTTTGTAATGAATCTGCCATGTGTGAACATACCCATAACCAGATTATTATTTTTCTCTAGCAATTGAATCACTGTGAATGTAACGCGTCTCATATTGATGCAATGGGCTAAGTAAAACAACTGTTGACAATTGCAAATGCTAAATGTAGGAATTATTGCACTCTGGTTCTGTTTTATGTAATGAATTTGCCTTTACAATGAAAAATCTAAAAGTATAAATCTGTTGTTTTAATGGTTTCTTAACAATACTGTAGATATTTCTACACATCAGTATTCAATTCCAGTAAAGTAGCCATTATTATTTATTAAGCATGTTAATAGCATACATATAATATCTTGCTACATTTTCTGATAGTAAATAAAATAGATTTTCTCTTGTTCCTACTGTGTAAGCAGCGTTCTATTGCTGGTATTAATTGATTTCCCTGTTGAGTAGTGTTAAGCTCATGCTTCAGCCTCTCCGTCAGTGTTGTCAACTTGCTCCAAACATTTCTAGTCCCGATAGATGTGAAACTTCAATCAATGTACCTATATGTTCTGTATTTTATTTCCCTAAGAAATCTTTGTTTAATGGATCATAAAGTAATGGAATGATCCCTTGTGGCCCCCTGATCTTACTTTTATTATTGTAATAGTAATTTTTAGTGCTTACTACATGCAGTACTATTGTGTTTTTTACAAGTTGATAAATTGATCAAATGTACATTTTATTGTAAAGAGTGAATAATGATCAACTATTATCCATCAACCAGATCATTTACAGAGATTGATCCAGGCATAGCATGCAGTGACGGTTACACCGTCGCTGGAGTAAACTGTGGAATTTGGCTTTTGTCACATGAAAATATGTAATGCAATACAATTTACAACATCTAATACAATTTTCTCAATTACTATTTCTGACATTAGAGTCTAACAACAACAAAATATGTTAAATATTAAATATGAAACATGAAATTGGCATCACAACTTCCATTTTTTACAGTGGCCATGATAGATTCCTGACGGATCACACTGACTCATAGTAGATCCATTAGGTCTCCATTTTTTAATCGATAGAGCGCAGCATACTGTGCTGTTCTGGCCATCAAAAAGAACAGAGACTTGACAGAAGATATATAATACAAGTGTGGACAGAGCCTAACAAATAACATTTTTGTGTCTTCAAAATGTTTAGCTGTCGGTACATCCATCCTACGTTCAATAGTTTTCATGATCCTCCCGTTTAAAAAAATCTTTAAGTCTCTTCATTATTTCTCTGAATATGTTAGCTAAAGCAGCCACCATGTTCATGCAAATGTGTTTCTCTTATTGAAATTTCTGCTACTGAATATCAGCTCCATACTTCTGAATGGAACAGTTTTTTTTCCTTCACTTGAAACTGACAATAGTGTGGAATATTATTTTCCAGTCCATCTGCAACTCAAAGAGGTCCCACTAGCACATTATAACCATCTTTGGTTACTGTTAATTTTTGATCCAGAATTCTGTACTGATTAATTTTAATAGATCTTTAAAGAGGTCAGAGCTCTTTTTTTTCTGATATAGAGTTACAAATCTACTGCATGGACGTAGTTAAATTATTAGATTCTGACTGCAAGGATCCACCACTAGAGGGAGCTTATAGCATACAGTTGTATTATTTATGTCTATGTGCTGCCCTAACAGCAGCCTGTGTCATAGTGACACAGTATGATGTATTAGTATACATGAGTATGCTAATGCATTACAAGTACAAAATAAAGTTATAGATAAATTTATCCCTTAATAGGACTTAAAAAAAAGTTACAAAAAAAAATAGTCATTATTTTGCATAAAATATATTTTATTGCCCCTACACTAAATAAAAACAAAAAACCTACATATATTCAGTATCTAAACGACCGTAAGAACCTGAAGAATTAATCGAATTGGTTATTTAGCGTGAAACATGAATGGGATAAAAAATAAACAAGAAAAACTATGCCGAGAATCACTTATTCTTATATTCACGGCGTAAAAAGATTTTTTTCTACCTCCAAACTATGAAAAAAATAAATACATTTTCTCCCGCATAAAACAAGGCCTCATATGGCCATGTCAATGAAAAACTAAAAAAGTTATGGCTGCAGAAATGCAGGGAGGTAAAAACTGAAAAATGTAGCTGGTCATTAAGACTGTTTCAGGCCCGGTCATTAAGGGGTTACAAGCAAGTGTCGTTTTTTTTCCAGATTGATTTAAACACACAGTGCTTACATATGATATACATTTAGATCTGTCTGTCCAGTGACTTCTATTGTAAAAAAAAAAAAAAGAAAGGTCCCGTAGCATATACTATAGGTTCGCTGTTTAAGTACTTTAAAAAAAAAAAAAAATTGCATCCAGACGTAAACCTGTCAAAGGTATACCAAAAGGATGCCATTTTACTTAAAAGAGATGGAAAAGTCTAAGTTTGAAGTGTTTGGATCAAGAGGAGAACATATGTCAGAAGTGAAGCAAATAAATGGATTCTGGAGGGATGCTCGATGTCTTGTATCCAGCATTAAATGTAATCATTTGTGGCTGCCTTGTTGATGAAGAGGAGAGAGATTTTGTTACACAGTGCAAAAAATAATAAATTTAGAAAGGATTTGTCTCCATTTTACAATTTTATGCCATTCACTTTGGCCAGCACCTGCTAGGTGGAAATTTAGGGCACGGCCAGACGTGGCGGAATTGCTGTGGAATTCCGCTGCGGACAGTCCGCAGTGGAATTCACCTGCGGCCGTTTTTTACAGTTGTTTCAATACATTTTAGTAGTTCAAACGTTGCGGAAAACTCCGCTGCGGACCATAGGCTGCGGTGCGGAATTTTCCCTCCGCAGCATGCACTGACTGTTGCGGAGAAGAAGCGGAATTTCACTGCGGATTTCAGCCTTTGCAATGCAAAAACTGAAATCTGTGGCAAGTCCGCTGTCTTTTCTGCAACGTCTGAATTACCTGTAAAATATGCAAATGTTGGTGCACATTCGTTGCGTAAATGCCCCAAATCTGCACCAACATTTGCAGCGGAAAAACACCCGCCACGTCTGGCCGTGCCCATATTTAGGCAGTAGGACAGAAATCCAAAGCATACATCTAAGCTATACACTGGTACAGGGAGCCAGATGTACCCTAGGGAAGACAATTTATGGTTGAAAGTTCTTCTGCATATCTACATTTTTTCTTTACTTTCATTTACTTTAATTTCAACATTGCTTAAAGGGAACCTGTCACTATGTTTGGAGCCACTAAACCACCAGCATGTAGTTATGCAGCTGGAGTTTAGCGTTCCAAACATTTCCATGTCCAAACTGGCCATTTCAAAAATAGTTAGTAAAATAACTTACAAGTTACCAAAAAGAGTCAGGGAGATGAGTCCAGCAGCATTGAGGGCATGCACATTGTGCAGATAAAGTGAAGGGCAGCACACTGGGCATGATCAGCGAATCAATGTGTACTGTCCTCAGCTTCATCTGCGCAATACACTAGCACCCAATGCTGCTGGACTAATTTTCCTGCCTCTTTTTGGGAACTTGTAATTTCCTTTACTAAATATTGCAGAAAAGGCCAGTTTTGAACATGGGCAAGTTTGGAACACTAAACCTCAGCTACATAACTACATGCTGCTGGTTTAGTGGCCCCAAACCTAGTGACAGGTTCCATTTAAGTAACATAACTTCTGGTAGTTCTATTTTTGATACAGACATACATTATAAATAATTTCATTATGGAGTTACAAATGGGTTGCAATAAGGTATGATTTTACCCTAAGAAAATTTCTTAGGAAAAGATTGACATTTCTTAAAACTAAGATATATTTAATTTATTTTCACACTAAAGTCATTGTTTCTGTTCATAATGGAGCTGTGACAGCAATGCCAGATCCATTTTAGAATGGATGGCAGCATACCCCAACATACCCCATTGACTTTAATGTGGTCTGTTGGGGTTCTGGTATATTTGACTGCAAGAATAGAAGACTGTGTTATTCCTTCCATCAAATATAATAGTGAACCACTGAACAGTAGTGTGAACAGAGCCTTATTTGACACTTTCTAAGCCAAAACATTAGGAAACGTTCATCCCTTTAAGATTACCATGACTACTAATCTAGCTTCTGGGCGGTTCTGGTTTTAGTTGTTGAGCCTATTCCACTTCTATGTCTTTCTTGCTATTAGATAGAAGGGTGGAGTATTTAAATCTGGGTTGGTTCTGTTTTCTTTGCTTGTGAATTTCCTTGTCTCCATGTGTTTGATCAAGCTACTGACTATACCCTGTACCTTTGACTATTTGCACTTTTTGGGACTGGACCTCGGCTTGTCTCTGGATTACCCTTTGCTTACTGATTTGAACTTTCTGCTCCCGGCTGTTTTTGACCTCTGCAATCCCTGATATCACCTAGCTTTGTGATTTGGACTTTCTGTTACCCCCGGGCTGTCTCGTTATTTGCTCTGGTATTGCCTGCATTGCACCTCTTATTCAACACCGAACTCTGTAAAAACAACGTGGGTTCTATGCTGCAAAGTCCAATCTGCCTTGCGGTGGGCTCTGGCAAAAACCATAGAGTAGCCTTAGATTCTGTTGATCAGAGTTGTGACGGATTTGGGGTTGCAGATTTATTTGAACGCTCATTCCTGACAGTCTCCTGCAGCCTTTGGGGAATCACTCACCTAGCAATTCCATAATCTTCCACCCCGGGAATTGCTCAACAGGTGATTCCATAACACATTGCTTGGCATTTTTTGACACCCAGCTTCCCACAGAACCGGACACTGGGAAAGCAGCAGCAGAGGAAATGAGGGGGTGGGGGGGGCTGTGTCTCTGCATAATAATACTAATATACACGTCATCCTGAGTCTGTGCTAAGCTGCACTTATGAGCACTTGAATGGCCTCCATTACTCGTTGTTACCAATGTAGGAGAGTAAGGCCCCATGCACATGACCGTGCATTTGCATCCGCATACTATCCGCAATTGCGGAGCTGCAATTGCAGATCGTGTAGGGCACATTATATCCTATGGGTCAATTCACACAACCGTGGTTTCCACAGTCCTTGCATTGCCCGGAGCCCGGACCTCAAAAAAAAAAATAGGACATGTCATTTTACGGGTCTGCGCTCATTAAACTTAAAGCACTCTTGTGATTGCGGATGGCCCGCAGATGACATTTCCCAGGCCGTCCATGCCGTAATCACATACCGGGCACACAGTTACGGTCATGTGCATGAGGCCTAAGATAACTCAGTAAACAAAATATTAAAAGACTTTATACAGAAAGACTACTCAAAGACTTATATTTCAAGGTTTTTTTTATTTTAGTGGTGAAATACTTTTTAAATCTTGTCTTGCTAGTTCAGCATTGTCAGAATTCACTTTTCAGTTACTGTTTAACCTCTATAATAAACAGAATCAGGGTTCTTCTGAGACTCTGTGCACCTGAGAGAAATCATTTTACACAGCATGGTCTTCTGCTTCCTCCATAACATGCAGAAAACTAGAAAGCTCTCCTTTCTGACCCCAACAGTAAAATGTATCTATTGCCAAAATGTAACTCTAAGACATTTTTATCTACCTTGCCAACAATTGTCTTTAAAAGGTAAGGCAGGATATGAGGAATATGAAATAATATGTGAACTCGCTATCCTTTCCAAATACTCATTTTCTATTTAAAAAAATAAATAAAAAATGCTTCAAGGAACTTGCAAAAAGTTTTTAAAACCAATACTTAAAAATCGACATTTACAGTACACCAAAAGATAATGATACCCTTTTTACGTTTTATTCAAAATGTTATTATATGCCCCTCAAACATTAGAAAAAAAAAGTTAGAATATCTCAGCAGCTATAATAAAACTTAACTCTTAGGCACACTTCACATCCTGCTTTTTCTTTTCGTCGGAGGTACACGTCGGGAGAACTCACTCTGTATGATAATCTTTAAATGTTAATGTAAAAAGATGTAGAAACAAAAGCAAATGTAATAGAAAAACGAACTCATTTTACTAGTTAAATAGTCTGCTTTAATTATAAAAGACATAAAGTAATACAAATTATTCTAAAGAATGCACTGTAGACAAAGAAGACAATTGATAGACTTTGAATAGAGAAACTGGCACTCTACACTGCATTCCAAATTATTATGCAAATGTTATTTTTCGCTGATTTTCTTAAATAGTCAATGCAAATGACAGTCAGTATAATCTTCAAGCCATCAACCGTTGGAGTATAATGCAAATTTTATTGAACAAATCTCCTAATGATAACAGATTTTTTTTTAGAAGTAAAAAACTCAAAATCCATTGTTTCAAATTATTATGCACAACAGAGATCAAAACATTTTAAAGTTTGTAAAGAGAACTAAAATGGTCATTTGTTGAATTTGCAGCATCAGGAGGTCATATTTACAGAAATCAAAAGCTCTTTCAATCCAAAAAAAACTTAACTTTGATATCACCTTCACAATTCTTGCATCCATTGAATTTGTGAGTATTTGGACAGTTTCTGTTTGAATATCTTTGCAGGATGTCAGAATAGCCTCCCATAGCTTCTGTTTTGATGTGAACTGCCTCCCACTCTCATAGATATTTTGCTTGAGGATGCTCCAAAGGTTCTCAATAGGGTTGAGGTCAGGGGAACATGGGGGCCACACCATGAGTTTCTCTCCTTTTATGCCCATAGCAGCAAATGACACAGAGGTATTCTTTGCAGCATGAGATGGTGCATTGTCATGCATGAAGATAATTTTGCTACGGAAGAAAGTGGTCAGTCATAAACTCTACGTACTTTGCAGAGGTCATTTTCACACCGTCAGGGACCCTAAAGGGGCCTACCAGCTCTCTCCCCATGATTCCAGTCCAAAACATGACTCCACCACCTCCTTGCTGACATTACAGCCTTGTTGGGACATGGTGGCCATTCACCAACCATCCACTACTCCATCCATCTGGACCATCCAGGGTTGCACGACACTCATCAGTAAACAACACGGTTTGAAAATTAGTCTTCATGTATTTCTGAGCCCACTGCAACCGTTTCTGCTTGTGAGCATTGTTTAGGGGTGGCCGAATAATAGCTTTATGCACACTTGCAAACCTCTGGAGGATCCTACACCTTTAGGTTCGCAGGACTCCAGAGGCACCAGCGGCTTCAAATACCTGTTTGCTGCTTTGCAATGGCATTTTAGCAGCTGCTCTCCTAAACCTATAAATTTGTCTGGCAGAAACCTTCCTCATTATGCCTTTATCTGAACGAACCCGTCTGTGCTGTGAATCAGCCACAAATCTTTTTACAGTACGATG
Organism: Rhinoderma darwinii; assembly: GCF_050947455.1. Classification (NCBI taxonomy): domain Eukaryota; kingdom Metazoa; phylum Chordata; class Amphibia; order Anura; family Rhinodermatidae; genus Rhinoderma; species Rhinoderma darwinii. The sequence continues at coordinate 350,314,437 of NC_134690.1, forward strand.
ATCACGCTTACGTTTTCTTGAAATATCCAATGTTTTTATACCTAGGTATTGCACTATTTCACGCTTTTCGGCAGAAGAGAGATCCTTTTTCTTTCCCATATTGCTTGAAACCTGTGGCCTGCTTAATAATGTGGAACGTCTTTCTTAAGTAGTTTTCCTTTGATTGGGCACACCTGGAAAACAAATTATCACATGTGTATGAGATTGATTACAATGATCCAAAGAGCCCTAAGACACAATACCAACCATGAGTTTAATTGAAAAACTAATAATTAAATGTTTATGACATTTAAATCCAATGTGCATAATAATTTGGAACACGGTGTATAGCACAATTGTGCATAACACTTAGTAAATCCACAATCGACAATACCTATACATATTGAATTACTGTATGTCATATACAGGGTGGGCCATTTATATGGATACACCTAAATAAAATGGGAATGGTTGGTGATATTAACTTCCTGTTTGTGGCACATTAGTATATGGGAGGGGGAAACTTTTCAAGCTGGGTGTTGACCATGGCGGACATTTTGAAGTCGGACATTTTGTATCCAACTTTAGTTTTTTCAATGGGAAGAGGGTCATGTGACACATCAAACTTATCGAGAATTTCACAAGAAAAACAATGGTGTGCTTGGTTTTAACGTTACTTTATTCTTTCATGAGTTATTTACAAGTTTCTGACCACTTATAAAATGTGTTCAAAGTGCTGCCCATTGTGTTGGATTGTCAATGCAACCCTTTTCTCCCACTCTTCACACACTGATAGCAACACCGCAGAAGAAATGCTAGCACAGGCTTCCAGTATCCGTAGTTTCAGTTGCTGCACATCTCGTATCTTCACAGCATAGACAATTGCCTTCAGATGACCCCAAAGATAAAAGTGTAAGGGGGTCAGATCGGGAGGCATTTCTTCTGCGGTGTTGCTATCAGTGTGTGAAGAGTGGGAGAAGAGGGTTGCATTGACAATCCAACACAATGGGCAGCACTTTGAACACATTTTCCCATTTTATTTAGGTGTATCCATATAAATGGCCCACCCTGTACAATTCAGAACAATCGACATGAAAAAAAAAGTTATGTCTCTCAGAATATGGCACCAAAACACAAATTTTTTTTTTAAGAATCAGTTTCTGCCTTGTAAAAGTAGTAAAAAATGGAAAAAAAACAAACAATATAAATTTGGTATTGCCGTTATCGTGTTGACCCGCAGAATAAACTTAACATGCCATTTGGAGGAAAAAAGGAGGAATTGCTGTTTTTTCCCATTCCACCCCACAAATAATTTTTTGTTCCAGTTTCAGACTACATTATATGGTACAATAAATGGTGCAGTGAAAATCTACAACTCGTCCCGCAAAAAAACAACCTCTCATACGTCTATATCAATATAAAAATAAAAACTTTATGGCTTTTAAGAAGGTGTGGAGGAAAAAACAAAGTTAAAGGTTGAAATTGTTGAACATTTATACTATGGTGATTTCTTCTATTTAAAGTAAAGTGTATCTGATATGCTTGTGATAAAATATTTATATAATGTGAACATTTTTAGCTTGAAGTGTTGACATAAGTCCGCTTTAACATGTAGAATTTCTCAGATTTAGCTGTCATGCTAACAGATGGGTGGATGCTATTGTTTTGTTGCAAGGTGAGAAGATAAAGCTTTAATATAAAGTAAATATTATTATATTAACCTATATCATTTGAAACTTTTTGTTTTTAGAGTAGACTTATAAGGAATGTGGAATGGTTATTATTGCTCAAAGCATATTTTACTAAAAATACCAGAATGTTACCCATGTAACCTTTCATAAGCAGCTGATGTATTATTTAAACAACGTGTGTATAAAATCAGAACAATCCATATTTGGATACAAATTATATGCTACATTAACAGAATTCATATACAGATGTGGCCATATGTAATTTGCTTGTAGTAGATGTTCTGCCAATAACAATCAGCAATGATTAAAGAGCGTTTCAACCTAATCAGAAAATTGCTCATAAATATAAATTATCTTTTTAAAGTTATTAAAAATTCTAGTCCACGAAAGGTGATGATTTTCCTTTCGGAGATCGAGCTAGTAGTAAGTCTAAAGGGAAATGTTACCTGGGAAAAAGTATGCAAACTAACTTAGTGAGGTAGTTTGTCACGTTGGGGACGTGGGCCCACTGGGCCGTACCGCCTTAACGGTATGGCAGCTGGCCAACAAGACACAGGTCACAGTCTATAGTTCGGATAGGTGTACTTGTGGTAGCTCAGACAGTAGCAAGGCTGGCTCGGCTGGGACTAGGCAGCAGGCAGGCACCAGGCGTGGTGTAGCAGGACAGGCGTGGTACTCAGCGCAGCACGACTCCAACTCAATACGGCACTTGGACCAGGATAACACGGGATACAGGTTACAGGTGGCAGGAACTGGAAACACTGGGAACTGGAAAACACTTAGCAGACCATTTGCAAAGACAGACTAGGGTAACGACAACAAAGCTCAGGCAATGCAGGCAGGGGCAGAGCCCTTCTTATAGTCCAGGGTGATCTGGAATCAATCAGCTCAATCTCACACATGTGTGTTCTCTGGCTCCTTAAGGCTGGACTGAGCTCGCGAGTGCACCCTAGTGGTGGCTGCGGAACAGGACGGCTACATGTGCAGACATCTCTGGAGAGAAGGGTGTTGGCAGGATGGGAGGAGTTCATGGTCAGCGACCACGGACGTTACACAGTTCACATGGTTTCTCACAAAGCCAATCAGCACCCTACTCTGTACTGATGAGGAGCAACTACTCCGAAACAGTGCTGTCTACAGATGGGTGTCTCGAGTTAGCCTGTATCACAAACAGCGCTGTTACTCACCACACTTCACTCCACCACTGCTCTCTTGCATCTTCTCAGCCGTCGCAATCAATGTGCATCGCTGTTGTCACAGACAAAACACCATTTGATTTTGAAGCCTTCCTTAATAAATGTTATGCTACTCATGTGACCACACCCTGTCAAGGTCTGCTAATTAAATACAACCAGGGCCTCCATTCATTGCCTGAGTGTCAGTGCAGTTACTTCTGGTTCCATTCCAGTTCTTGACCTGTATACTGCTTAAAGCCATCTGGTAACCTGTAGTATTACTTCAGCCTGTTCCTAAGTCCAGCTTCCAGCCTGTTTCCATGTTCATGCTCCAGCTTGTCTACAACACTCTGGTTCAGTCTTCACATCCTATTCTGTTGTTGCTGTGTCCGGCTGCCAACTGGTGACTATTCTGGGGATCGCAACCTGGGAAATGGCTGAAGCAAAGTCCACATCTGTGGAGGTTACAGGGTGAATACAGGGTGAGCCTTAGACTCCGCACCCCAGTCTAGCCTGCACCAAACTAGCTGCAACTGTTAACGATCTGCCAGGCACAGCTTCTGTATCCACGCCCATAGGTAATCAGTCTGCACCTGCTTCTATGTCTGTGAGACTGACTCCATCTTCCACCACTCAGGATGGCAGGCTTAGGAGTGGGAGAGCCTATCACAGCCTGGCCAGACGGAGCTAGCTCCCGCCCTCTGTCTATTTCTACCTGCCTTTCCTGTTCCTCCTTTGCTTGTGATTCTTCTCTGCTGGTTTCCTGGCCCTGCTGCAGCTTCTGTACTATTTGACCCTGCTTCATATGACCCTGGCTTACTAACTACTCTTCTGCTCTGCGTTTGGTACCTCGTACACTCCTGGTTTGACTCGGCTTGTTCACTACTCTCCTGCTCTGCGTTTGGCACCTCGTACTCTCCTGGTTTGACTCGGCTCGTTTACTTCTTTTGTTGCTCACGGTGTTGCCGTGGGCAACTGCCCCGTTTCCCTTTGTTCTGTGTTTCCTTGTCTGGTTGTCTGTCGTGCACTTACTGAGTGTAGGGACCGTCGCCCAGTTGTACCCCGTCGCCTAGGGCGGGTCGTTGCAAGTAGGCAGGGACTGAGTGGCAGGTAGATTAGGGCTCACTTGTCTGTTTCCCTATCCCTGTCATTACATAATCACTAGCCCATATACCTACTCTACCCTGGTCCCTCACACCACTATGGACCCCCTTGAGACCCTGGCTCAGCAAATGCAGGGTCTCTCCTTACAGGTCCAGGCCCTGGCTCAGAGGGTCAACCAGCCTGATGCTGCCATGGTGGTGCCCCTCATCTCGCCTTTTGAACCCCACCTCGAGTTGCCTGACCCGTTCTCAGGGGACCGGAAGACTTTTCTCTCCTTTCGGGAGAGTTGTGGGCTCTATTTTCGTTTGAAGCCCCACTCCTCAGGTTCTGAGAGCCAGCGGGTGGGTATAATTATGTCCCGGCTCCAGGAAGGGCCCCAAGAATGGGCCTTCTCCTTGGCTCCTGACGCCCCTGAACTTTCCTCCGTTGATCTTTTCTTTTCTGCTCTCGGACTCATTTATGACGAGACTGACAGGACTGCCTTTGCCGAGAGTCAGCTGGTGACCTTAAGTCAGGGTAAGAGACCTGTTGAGGAGTATTGCTCTGACTTTAGGAAGTGGTGCGTAGCTTCTCGGTGGAATGACCCTGCCTTAAGGTGCCAGTTTAGGTTGGGTCTGTCGAACGCCCTGAAAGACCTGCTAGTTAGCTATCCCTCTTCTGTCTCCCTAGACCAGGTTATGGCTTTAGCGGTACGACTTGACCGACGTCTCAAGGAACGACAACGTGAACGTTTATGTGTTTTCTCCTCTTACTCCCCCATGATGCCTCCCGAGGTTCCGTTGCTTCGTTCTTCCACGGAAGACTCGGAGGTACCCATGCAACTCGGGGCCTCCGTGTCCCCCCAACAACGTAGAGAGTTCCGCAGGAAGAATGGTCTCTGCTTCTATTGTGGGGATGACAAGCATCAAGTGAACACCTGTCCTAGGCGTAAGAATAAGCAGCCGGAAAACTTCCGCGCCTAAGTGATCATCGGGGAGGTCACTTGGGTGCACAGGTATTTCCCGTAAATATGAAACGTAATAAAATCTTGTTTCCCTTTCAGGTCTCTTTTGATGGTAGGTCTGCTACCGGCAGTGCCTTCGTGGATTCAGGGTCGTCTGCTAATATCATGTCTGTGGAATTTGATATGTCTCTAGCTATGCCTTTGATTGATTTGCCTAAACCTGTCCCGGTAGTGGGTATCGACTCCACTCCTCTTGCTAATGGTTATTTTACACAGCATACCCCTGTTTTTGAACTCCTTGTTGGCTCCATGCATTTGGAGCAGTGCTCTGTACTGTTGATGCAGGGATTATCGTCCGATTTGGTTTTAGGCCTTCCCTTGTTGCAGTTGCATAATCCCACGTTTGACTGGAATACTGGGGATCTTACCAAATGGGGTAATGAATGCTTGACGTCATGTTTTTCTGTTAATTCTATCTCTCCCCCTGAAGAGGTGAAAACGCTACCTGAGTTTGTTCAGGACTTCGGTGATGTTTTCTCTAAGGAGGCCTCCGAAGTGTTACCTCCTCATAGAGAATACGATTGCGCTATCGATTTGGTACCAGGAGCTAAGCTCCCTAAGGGTAGGATATTTAATCTCTCTTGTCCCGAACGTGAAGCCATGAGAGAGTATATCCAGGAATGCCTGGCCAAGGGTTACATTCGCCCCTCTACTTCTCCGGTAGGTGCTGGCTTCTTCTTCGCAGGGAAGAAGGATGGTGGTCTTAGGCCATGCATTGACTACCGTAACTTGAATAAGGTCACTGTAAGGAACCAGTATCCCCTTTCTTTGATTCCTGATCTCTTTAATCAGGTTCAGGGGGCCCAATAGTTCTCTAAGTTTGATCTACGGGGGGCGTATAACCTTATCCGCATCAAAGAGGGGGATGAGTGGAAGACTGCGTTTAACACGCTCGAAGGTCATTTTGAATACCTCGTCATGCCCTTTGGGTTGTGTAATGCTCCCGCGGTCTTCCAGAATTTCATAAATGAGATTTTAATAGATTACCTGGGGGTATTTCTTGTAGTGTACCTTGATGACATACTTGTGTTTTCCAAGGACTGGTCCTCCCACATTGAGCATGTCAGGAAGGTGCTTCAGGTCCTTTGGGAAAACAAACTGTTTGCGAAGACCGAAAAATGTGTGTTTGGGGTGCAGGAGATACCATTTTTGGGTCAAATCCTCACTCCTCATGAATTCCGCATGGACCCCGCCAAGGTCCAGGCTGTGGCGGAATGGGGCCAACCTGCCTCCCTGAAGGCGTTACAGTGCTTCTTGGGGTTCGCTAATTATTACAGGAGATTTATTGCTAACTTCTCGGTCATCGCTAAGCCTCTTACGGACCTCACTCGCAAGGGTGCTGATCTCCTCCACTGGCCTCCTGAGGCTGTCCAGGCTTTTGAGGTTCTTAAGAAGTGCTTTATTTCGGCCCCGGTGTTGGTTCAGCCCAACCAAATGGAGCCATTTATCATGGAGGTTGACGCGTCCGAGGTGGGAGTGGGGGCTGTCTTGTCCCAGGGTACCAGGTCCCTCACCCATCTCCGTCTCTGTGCCTACTTCTCCAGGAAGTTTTCGCCCACTGAGAGTAACTATGATATTGGCAACCGCGAACTCTTAGCCATTAAATGGGCATTTGAAGAGTGGCGCCACTTCCTGGAGGGGGCTAGGCACCAGGTAACGGTCCTTACCAACCACAAGAATCTGGTTTTCCTAGAATCGGCCCGGAGGCTAAACCCGAGACAAGCTCGATGGGCGTTATTTTTTACTAGATTCAATTTTTTGGTTACCTATAGGGCTGGGTCTAAAAATATTAAGGCTGATGCACTGTCGCGTAGCTTCATGGCCAGCCCTCCTTCGGAGGAAGATCCTGCTTGTATTTTGCCTCCAGGTATAATCATTTCCTCTATTGATTCTGATTTAGTCTCTGAAATTGCTGCTGATCAAGGTTCAGCTCCCGGGAACCTTCCTGGGAACAAGCTGTTTGTTCCCCTGCAATTCCGGCTAAGGGTACTTAGGGAAAATCATGACTCCGCACTATCTGGTCATCCAGGCATCCTGGGTACCAAGCACCTCATTGCCAGAAACTATTGGTGGCCTGGGGTGCCTAAAGACGTTAAGGCCTACGTCGCCGCTTGTGAGGTTTGTTCTAGGTCCAAGACTCCCAGGTCCCGACCAGCGGGCTTACTACGTTCTTTGCCCATTCCTCAGAGACCTTGGACCCATATCTCCATGGATTTTATCACCGATTTGCCTCCATCTCAAGGCAAGTCGGTGGTGTGGGTTGTAGTAGACCGCTTCAGTAAGATGTGCCACTTTGTGCCCCTCAAAAAACTACCCAATGCTAAGACGTTAGCTACCTTGTTTGTCAAACACATCCTGCGTCTCCATGGGGTCCCTGTCAATATTGTTTCTGACAGAGGGGTACAATTTGTTTCTTTGTTTTGGAAAGCCTTCTGTAAAAAGTTGGAGATTGATCTGTCCTTCTCCTCTGCCTTCCATCCTGAAACTAATGGCCAAACCGAGAGGACTAATCAGTCTCAGTACAAGGTCATTGAAGTCCTCAATCCTGTCTCCTTCCGACTGGAGTTGCCCCCATCTTTTCGAGTACACGACGTGTTTCATGCCTCCCTCCTTAAACGCTGCTCCCCGTCTTTGGCTCCCTCGAGGAAACTTCCTGTCCCCGTTCTCACCCCTGAAGGGGTAGAATTCGAGGTGGCCAAGATTGTGGACAGCAAGATGGTCCAAGGCTCCCTCCAGTACCTGGTCCATTGGAGAGGATACGGGCCAGAGGAGAGGACTTGGGTACCCGCCCGGGATGTTCACGCTGGGGTATTGGTCAGGAGGTTCCACCTTCGTTTCCCCAATAAACCAGGTCCATCTAGTAGGGGTCCGGTGGCCCCTCATAAAAGGGGGGGTACTGTTAAGGATCTGCCAGGCACAGCTTCTGTATCCACGCCCATAGGTAATCAGTCTGCACCTGCTTCTATGTCTGTGAGACTGACTCCATCTTCCACCACTCAGGATGGCAGGCTTAGGAGTTGGAGAGCCTATCACAGCCTGGCCAGACGGAGTTAGCTCCCGCCCTCTGTCTATTTCTACCTGCCTTTCCTGTTCCTCCTTTGCTTGTGATTCTTCTCTGCTGGTTTCCTGGCCCTGCTGCAGCTTCTGTACTATTTGACCCTGCTTCATATGACCCTGGCTTACTGACTACTCTTCTGCTCTGCGTTTGGTACCTCGTACACTCCTGGTTTGACTCGGCTTGTTCACTACTCTCCTGCTCTGCGTTTGGCACCTCGTACTCTCCTGGTTTAACTCGGCTCATTTACTTCTCTTGTTGCTCATGGTGTTGCCGTGGGCAACTGCCCCGTTTTCCCTTTGTTCTGTGTTTCCTTGTCTGGTTGTCTGTCGTGCACTTACTGAGTGTAGGGACCGTCGCCCAGTTGTACCCCGTCGCCTAGGGTGGGTCGTTGCAAGTAGGCAGGGACTGAGTGGTGGGTAGATTAGGGCTCACTTGTCTGTTTCCCTATCCCTGTCATTACAGCAACCTTATCCCCTTGGCGACATATAACGTATAGTGACAAAGCTGCCACCAAGGGGTTAGTTCAATGTCAAGTAACTGTACATGACAGTGATGAAGCGAGCTCAGAAGCAGAGCCCGCGCCATCACCAGCGGATGCAAGCTTCAGCTGTATATTACAGCTGACACCCTGCTGTAATGTCAGGGACTGGAGCTAGCTCTAATTCTCGCCACTTAACCCCATAGATGCCGCGGTTAATAGTGACTGCGGCACCTAGGTGGTTTGTGCGATCGCGGGGGTGACGATGGTTGCTATGGCAACCAGAGACCTAACAATGGCCTCCTGGTCTGCAAAGTGCGGAAGCCCTTTATGCCCCGCCGGAGGAGGGGCATAATAGGCTTCATGTCAGTGTATAACTGACAGCTATAATACATTGCACTACGCAATGTTTTAGTATAGCGATCATGGCTTCATGCCTTCACGTCCCCTATTTGGACAAAAAAAAGTTTTAAAAAAAGCTAATAAAAATGTTGTACAATAATAAAATTTTTCAAGTGAAAAAACCCTGAATCGCCTTTTTTCCCATAAGTATTTTATTATAGGAAAAATGTGAAAACGTATACAGATTTGATTTGCTGCGTCCGTAACGGCCCGAACTATAAAACGATAGCATTATTTATCCCGCATGGTGAATACCGTAAAAAAAAAAAGAAAAAAACAATGCCAGAATCGCTGTTTTTTGGCCACCTTGTCTTTCAAAGTCACATGTACCCCAAAATGGTACCAATAAAAACTACAGCCTTCCCCAAATAAAACAAGCCCTGAAACAGCTTTGTCAACGCTAAAAATAAAAAGTTATGACTCTCAGAATATAGCGACACAAAATATTAATTATTTTTTAAATAAGTGAGTTTTTTGTGCAAATGCTGTATAACATTAAAAAAAAAACTATATACATTTGGTATCACCATCATTGAATTGATGGTGAACACTGTAAAAAGGAGAATAAAGACAATTCCAGAATTGTTGTTTTGTGGTCTTGCGTCCCAAAAAAATAGAATAAAAAGTGATTAAAAAGAGAATTCTCACTACACCCCTAAATGAATGCCCTGAGGGGTGTAGTTTCCAAAATGGAGTCACTTCTCAGGGGTTCCTACAGTACGGGTACCTCAGGGGCTCTGCAAATGTGACATGGCGCCCAAAAACCAATCCAGCAAAATCTACATGCCCAATATTGCCCTTCCGTGTGTCCATATGCAGTTTATGAGCACATACAGGGTTTTACCATACTCGGGAGAGATTGCTCTACAAATCTTGGGGTGCTTTTTCTCTTTTATCCCTTGTAAAATTAAAAAAAAACATTACATTTTAGTAGAAAGAAATTTAGATTTTCATTTTCATGGCCTAATTTTAATAAATTCTGCAAAAGACCTATGGGGTCCAAATGCTCACTATAACCCTAGATTCCTTGAGGGGTGTAGTCTACCAAATGGAGTAAATTTTGGTGGATTTCCACTGTTTTCGTCCTTTGCACATGCGACATGGCACCCAAAAACCATTCCAGCAAAATTTGAGCTCTGCTGTGTGTCCAAACAGCAGTTAATAAACGCATATGGGGTATTGCTATGCTAGGGAGAAATTTCTTTACAAATGTTGGTGTCTTTTTTCTCCTTTATTCCTTATAAAAATTTAAAAAATCTAACAGAAAACTTCATTTTATGAGAAAAAGTGTATCATTTTCATGACCTCATCCCAATAAATGTAGCAAAAAACCTTCGGGTCAAAATGCTCACTATGCCCCTAAATAAATTCCTTGGGTGTAGTTTGCAAAATGGTATATTTTTGGGGGTGTTTCCTATGTTTTGGCACCACAAGACCTCTTCAAACCTGACATGGTCCCTAAAATATATTCTAATAAAAAGGAGGCCCCAAAATAAACTAGGAGCTCCTTCACTTCTGAGGGCTGTGTTTCAGTCCATTAGCACACTAGAGCCACATATGGGATATTTCTGAAAACTGCAGAATCTGGGCAATACATATTGAGTTGTGTTTTCTGGTTAAACCTTCTGCGTTACAGAAAATAATGGATTAAATTTACATTTCTGCAAAAAAAAATAATAATTTCAATATTTTACCTCCACTTTGCTTTAAATCCTGTGAGAGTTAAGAAACTTTCTAAATGCTGTTTTGAAAACTTTGAGGGTTTTAAAATGGAGTGATTTATGGGGGGATTCTAATACATTCAGGAGGAAAAGATCAGCACTCCTTGTGGAATGTAAAAATAAATCTCCTTTATTTGGAATAGCCAGTGGAAAAACTGGGCAACATAAAGTGGACAGATTACATAAAGCGTCCGTCCCCTCTGACGCGTTTTCTAGCTCTCAAGAGCCATTACTCATAGCTACCTAACTCTTGAGAGCTAGAAATGCGTCAGAGGGGACGGACGCTTTATGTAATCTGTCCACTTTATGTTGCCCAGGTTTATCTCTGGCTATTCCAAATAAAGGAGATTTATTTTTACATTCCACAAGGAGTGCTGATCTTTTCCTCCTGAATATTGTTCCTGTGGTGTGGAGATCGCTGTATACTTCGTGCACCTGGGAGGGGGAGCTGACATTCCTACTTTTATTTATTGGGTTTCTAATATATAGGCTTCTCAAAGCCACTTCAGAACTGAACTGGTCCCTAAAAAAATTGGTTTTGGAAATGTGAGAAATTGCTGCTAAAGTTATAAGCCTTGTAACATCTTAGAAAAATAAAAGGATGTTCAAAAAACAATGCCAACATAAAGCAGACATATGGTAAATGTTGTCTAGTTTCTATTTTGTGTGATATTACTATGTGTCTTTCAGCAGATACATTTAAATTCAGAAAAATTATAATTTTTCTAAATTTTCTCTAAATGTTCGAGTTTTTCACAAACACTGAATGTATCGATCAAATTTTCATTAACATAAAGTACAATGTGTCACGAGAAAACGATCTCAGAATTGCTTGGATAAGTAAAAACCATTCCAAAGTTATTACCTCATAATATTACACGTCAGATTTAAAAAAATAGGCTGTGTCCACAAGACAAAATTAGCTGTGTCTCCAAGAGATTAAGGGTCCACTATCTGGGTCAAGAAACAGTAACAGGCTGATAACCTGAGTCATGTTTCAAGACTTTTTAAAGGGTCAGACATTGACTTACTTGGTAACTACAGTATGTTGCATGAAACATTCTTTTCCCCAATTTTTCTGGTTTTTCGGTGTCTTCCCTCTGTTTTTTCAAAAAGTTATAATCGGAAATGACTGCCACTGTTGCATTAATAGAAATTGTCCTAGACTCCTTTATGGCAAATCAACCTTTTTATGCAAAGATTGCTATTTAGAGGTACTGTGATGCTCATTGTAGCATAAAACAGATTTAACCCACAAGGACCATGATATTTTCGGTCTTAAAGGGGAATTCCTTTAATTCTTGCAGGATAGTATTGAGACTGCATTTTGGGTCAAGAGGGATGAAAATGCATAAGGTGTTACACATTTTCATCTGTGGCAGATAAAGGGTCTTTGGAGGCAAAAGATTTGGAGGAAATACACAGGATCATGTGAAGGATGGAGAATTTAAAGCTGTTGATGGTACAGCTATAAGTTGGGACTCCTGGTGGTGGTTCGGGGCCTCAGGAGGTTAAGAAGTGTCATGACTAAGTTGGGTGCCCTTGGGTCAGGCATAAGTGGCTGAGGGTAAAAGGTCATACGTGGGCACAATAACTTTATTGGAGAATGATGGTCAGAAAAATGTGGTGAATGCCTCCGAGGCCTCTTCCTGTAAGAATCGGGATTGTTATGGTTCTATGCACTGTGAAGGTTATGTGCAATGGTTGGTATTAAAAGTGTTATTTATATGTTTTATTATGGTAGGTGGTGTAAGAGAATAAAAGTAGGCTGTCAACCACAAAATGCTATGTGTTTCTGTACGTCTTAAAGGGAATGTGTTGCGAGAAAAACATGTTTTGTTTTTTTTAATTAAACATTTAGTGTGTAGGTGATTAAACATTGTTCAAATTTTTTTTTTTTTTTTCACGAGTCAGGAAATATTATAAATTAATTCTAATTTATAATATTTCCCATTGCTGGTCACTAGATGGAGCTATTCCCAAAATTGCAGCATTGCAAAATTGGGTTAAAAGCCCTCGCTCTAGTGAGCTCTCAGCATCCCCCCCCCTCCTTTATCCTGGCTAGTGCCGGGATAAACGAGGGGTTTGAACGGTCTAACCTCCTACACTGTGTGTCGCCATTTTTTGAGCTAACACACAGTGTAGTAGGTTTACATACAGTAGTAAACGTACACAAACACGAACATACATTGAAATCTCTTACCTGCTCCTGCCGCCGCGGCTCCCTCCGGCCCGTCCGCTCCGTCTGCTGCCGCTGGTCCAAGTGCACAAGTCCGGAAGCCGCGACCGGAAGTAGTAATATTACTGTCCGGCTGCGACTTCTGGTCCACAGGAAAATGGCGCCGGACGGCGCCAATTTCAAGTTGGACTGTGTGGGAGCGGCGCATGCGCAGATCCCACACAGACGGCGTACACAGAAGTGGATGGGACGGGACCCGTTCGCAGTCTCTATGGGACTGTGGCTGCCGTATTCCATGTCTGTATGTGTCGTTAATCGACACATACAGAAATGGAACAAAAAATGGCAGCCCCCATAGAGAAGAAAAAGTGTAAAAATAAGAAAAAGTAAAACACAAACACACAAATAAATATAAACGTTTTTAATAAAGCACTAACATCTTTAACATATTAAAAAAAAAATTGTGATGACACTGTTCCTTTAAATCCTACCAATCATGAGATTTTTAGCTTCTTTTTTTTACCATTTTAAGGCCCAGTTCACACAGAGTTTTTTTACGCTGATTTTTCCATGGAAAATGCATCAGAATCAGCGCCAAAAAACTATTGGGAGCGTCTCCCATTGATTTCAAAGAGAGGTGGAGGCGTTTTTTTTCCCAGGGCGGCTTTTATCTGCTCGCGGATAACAAAAAGTGGCATGCACTTTCTTGCCGCAGTTCTGCCTCTGACCTCCCATTGAAATCAATAGGAGGCAGAGAAGGCATTTTTTGCTGTGTTTTTTGCCTGCAACACTCAATGGCTAAAAACGCAGCAAAAATTGCGGAAAGAAATTGCAGGCAGGTCAAAATCTGCCTCAAGATTTTTGAAGGAATTTTGAGGCAGATTTTTTTCTGCCTGCAAAAAAACACTGTCTGAACAGGGCCTAAGGCTAGGGCTACATATACACCTTTTTTTCATGGCTACATGCTGGGAGTAATTTAAAAAGCTCCAGACAGGGCCTGACTGGCCATCTGGCAGTTCTGGCAAATGCCAGATGGGCCGGTGAGAAGTGGGCCGCCTGCTGGCCGACCAAACAATTAGTGTTGGAGGCCCGCTGCGCCTCTGAGGGGGTGGTGGCGCCACTGAAACCAGCCACCACCGCCACCCCCCTGCACTAATTTTACCTGCCTTATAATGACGCTGATTGGCAGGGCAGATTGACTTGCCATGCCAATCAGTGCCTTTTAACACGTCATCACACCACTTCCGTTGTTAAAAGGCGCCGATTGTGGGGCTAGTCATTCTGCACTGCCAATCAGCACCATCATTCAGCCGCAGCAGACCTGCTCAGAAGAGAGCAGGCCTGCATTGACACAGGACAGAGTGGGAATGGAATCAAGGTGAGTATGTAAAGTTATATTTTTTCCAGTTAAATGTGTCAGTGGCATTATCTACATTGGGGGGAGCTATATGTGGAACACTACAGGGGAGGAGATGTGTGGGGCAGAGTCTACAGTGGAGGCTAAATTTGGGACACTAAGGGGGCTATATGTGGGGCACTATATACAGGGGGAGCTATATGTGAGGCACAAACTACAGGGGAGACGTGGGGCACACTCTACAGGGGAGGCTATATGTGGGGCACTAAGTGGGGGCTATATGTGGGGCATTATATACAGGGGGAACTATATGTGGGACACATTCTATAGGGGAGGCTATATGTGGGTCACTATCTACACTGGGGGCTATATGTGGGACACCATATACCGAGGGCTATATGTGGGGCACTATCTACAGGGGGGTGCTATATGTGGGCCACTATATACAGGGGAGGCTATATGTGGGACACTATCTACATGGGGGCTATATGTGGGGCACTATATACAGGGGGTGCTATATGTGGGGCACCATCTACTGGGGGGCTATATGTGAGGCACTATCTACAGGGGGCTCTATGGGGGGCACTATCTACGGGGGGCACTGTGTGTATGGGACACAGTGTATGGTGCTATTATAATTGAGGACACAGTGTATGGTGCTATTATAATTGGGGACACGGTGTATGGTGCTATTATAATTAGAGGTGCAGTGTATGGAACTATTATATTTAGGGGTGTGTGTCACATTTACAGTGTGTGTGTCACCATGAGAATTTTATCTCCGTTTATAGGTGCAGAAATTTTTGAATAGTGAGAAGCTGAAGACATCTGAGCGGCAGAAATGGGCCAAGGCCGGGAGAAGTTATCATAGAGGTCTGGACCGGATGGAGAAGAAAAGAGAAAAATAACAACTAGAATCTGAGATTCCCCAGTGAGTCACCAGTGAGTCACTTAATGTAAATGTTTATTCTGCCTCTAATCAGTACTGTAGTCACTGTATGATGGTGGGTAGTTTGATTATGATATTATTATTTTTTTTGTGAAACAGCATCTCCCAGCATATCCTTACCATTGTTCGGGCCATGATGGGAGCTGTAGTTTTACGTCGTACAAACCTATACGGCAGGGGGTGGACTAAATTGAGCCGTATTTGTGCTTGTGCTGTATATATGTACTGAGCTTGGTTCCGGAGCTGTATATATGTACTGAGCTTTGCTCTGGTGCTGTATATATGTCAGAGCTTGGTTTTGGAGCTGTATATATGTACTAAGCTTGCTCCTGGTGTTGTATATATGTGCTGAGTTTGGTTCTGGAGCTGTATATATGTACTGGGCTTGGCTCTGATATTGTCTATATGTACTAAGTTCAGTTCTGATGCTGTATTTATGTACTGAGCTTTGTTCTGGTGCTGTATTTATGTACTGAACTCGGTTCTGGAGCTGTATATATGTATGACCTTGGTTCTGGAGCCGTATATGTCAGAGATTGGTTCTGCTGTAATTATATAGAATATATTTATAATAACAAAATTGCAGGGCAGAGGGAATTGTTTTCAATTCATTGTATATTTAATGGGAACCTGTCTGGAAGTTTTAACCCCTTAAACCACCACCATGACGTAATACATGACCTGACAATATTTCCAAACATTCCCCTGTATGTTGTTTTCAGATGCACAAAAATCTATAAAATCAACTTTTAAACTGGCGCACGCTATATGCTAATTACTCATTAAAGTTTCATGGGGCAGTGCCGCTATCCTGAAGAGTCAGAGTACTGCCTCCAAACCCACCTTTCCATGCTTGATTGACATTCCCCTGTGTGAAAGTGATTAGAATATGTTTAAAAGATAACATTTTGTATGGACTCCATCTTGTATGGTAGGTGTCCATTTTGGATCGTTGGAATCCATCTTTTGGCCTGAAGGAGCCATCTTGAGATTAATAAGTAAAAAGTAATATGTCAGCAGATGTCTTGAAGCAATTCTATGTTGTGTTCTTGAATTGAATGTTTTATTACTCTTGTAAGGAGCAGATCAAATAGCCTTGGCCGAATGAACAATGACATTGTTTACCATGAGGGAAGGGGATTCAGCCCTCTGTTTAAATGATTTAAACTTATCTGCAGTCTCCATTCTCTAGTGAGATAAGAAGGAGACAAATTAACTTGTGTCTCTGAAATGTGTGTCTTCCCATGGGACAAGGTTCAGGCCACCTGGGGCTTGGAGGGTGAAGAATTATTAATGCATTGAAATATTCTCATTGGCTGAATCAGAGTCATTATCATATTGTAGATGATTGGCTGAAACCAAAGCCTACACCTTTCCTGTCATTATACTTATATACTTGTTTGGATCAATAAACTGCAGAGAAGGATTTTGAGCATACAAGCATGGTCTCTTGTGTCATCTTTTCTCTCAGATATATATATCTATTACCTATGATTTGGAAACTGGATAAATCACTGGAGGGCGGGTATCGGTTGACATACCCATTACAAATTTCAGTCTAATATATTTTGGCCCATGATTGCGTTAACACCCTGGCTGTTATACATCACTACCAGTCTCCTCCAACTCTCTCGGATGCGCCATTGCCTTGTACTACTTGGGCACACACCATGCAGTAGGTGTACTATGCCCGGCTGCACCACGCATGCCAGTGCAAGGCAACGGCGCATCCGCAAGAGTTGGAGGAGGCTGCTAGTGATGTAGAACAACCAGGGGGATGTCAATCAAAATCTGGGGGGCGCCATTTAAATTTTAGCATCAGGAAGCAGAAAAGCTAGAATCGGCCCTGAGGACAGTGGTGAACACAAGCACGAACATTACAATAACTGCTTCCTCCTGGTGTTTGAAACCACATCTTTCTGAGATTTATTTCTGGGTACACTGCAAGTATAGCGCTTGTTGGCCGGGCCACAGTTAATCAGCTCTAGACTTGTTTTCCGCACTGATGCCTTGCTCATTAGCGCACGTCTCTGGTGCCACAGAGGAAAAGGAGAATCAGTACCTGCCCAGTCTGCATGTACAAATTAAACCTAACGCTGGTTGGCTGAGCATCAGCCAATCAGTGATGGGCTTGCTCTTTCTACTGCCCCCTGAGCACAAACATGCATTTGTGTGAGTTTTGTGTCTTCTTCTAATGTATTAGTGGCATTTGTGTGCGTGTTGTTTTCAGTGTGAGTGGTATGTGTGGTATAGGTCTAGGGTGTAAGTGTTATGTGAGGTATGTGTTTAGCATTTGTGTGGTGTATGCGGTATGTGTCCAGTGTAAGTGGTGTGTGCAGTATGTGTCTAGTGTCTGGTACGTGTCTAGTGTGTGAGTGGTATGTGTCTAGTATGTGAGTGGTGTGTGCAGCATCTGTGCCGATTGCGAGTAGTGCGTGTTCAACATGTGTCTTTGGTGTGGGTTGACAACGTGCGGCATATGTCTTAGGTGTTAGTGGCGAGAGTGGAGGATATATCTGAGGTGTGAGTGGTGCATGTGCGGCATATATCCTAGGTGTGAGTGGGGGATGTGTTCTAGGTGTAAGAGTTGTGCGCACGCAATCACCTTATGACACATCCGCACGCATCTGTCCTAGGTGAGTGGTGTGCGTGCGCATGTGTCCTAGATGTGAGTGGTGTGCGTGTGCATTTGTCCTAGGTGTTAGTGGTGTGCGTGCGCATTGTGCCCTAGGTGTGAGTGGCACGAATGCAGCATGTGTTCAGCTTCTGGGTTGCATCTGTGCGTCATGTGTCCAGCGTGTGAGTGTGTGTGAGTGTGTGTGTGTGTGTGTGTGTGTGTGTGTGTGTGCATATGGCTGAAAATAAAATATAAATCATACTATTTAGTTACAGTATGGTGATGTTTTAGCATTGTATAATGGTATAATTTGCAATCTATATACGTCAGTATTAGGCCATGATCACGCAATCAAGATTTGATTAGGACCAAGTCCCTGATTCCACACCTAAATCCCTTTCAAATCCAGTAACATTCTGCATCCATTACAAGTGAATGGGCTATTTTATACCCCATTCACATGCAGCGGAAAGAAGTCTGTTTGAATTTTTTTCAATTTTGCAAAAAAATAAATCTTCTAGAAGAATGAGCATGTTCATTATTCTTGTGGAAGTGCAGTGGATTCGTTGGAGTTGGAGCTATCAGGACTATTCCTCTTTTATTTATACATGTTTTTATAAATCTCCCCATGTCTTGTATAGCTGAAAGGTGGTCCCATGTACTCCAGCTCAACTGTCGGATGCGTATGGCCTGTGGTGGGCCTGTGTGCTTAAAAATGCCAGGGCTGATTTTAAGTCCCAGTCCGGCCCTGGCTCCAGATACCTGAGACAACTTACCAGCCCGTCTAGCTGCTGTCCGTGACTCGACTATTATGCAAAATGCTAAAGTATTTCTAATTAATGTACATCAGAATTGCGGTACTGAAGATATAGAATGAATTAAACTATGAATAACAGAACTTAGGGTATAAGGATATACACTTATCTATTCCTTGCCACCTTAGAAAATTGTGCACAAGTGATTAATGGCCTACTTAACAATCCACATCAGAGAGCAACAGAAGTGGAAAAATTGTAATGGATAAGAGCTCCCGTGTCTGTTTAGACTTTTACTTGATTAACTAATTTCTTGTAAACGTCATTGTTGGCGTTATCTCGTGTGTATTGCAGCCATCCTAAGCACATACTGGCTGTGAAATGATTCTAGGTCTCCAGCTTGTGCAGCACATTTTGTTTATCTCTGTAGTATTATATTTTATTTAGAATTATAGAAATTCTTCTCATAATAATTAATATAGAACTCAGAATTAAAAAAATGCACATGCTTTTAGCAATTATATATAGTGAATTATAATTTAATAACTTTGACTGAAGACAGTATTGCCACTGTTTTAACCCTTTCCCGACATTTGTCGTAAGTATACATCATGGTAAGCCAGTGCTCCCCACAAAATGTCATATACTTACTGAGTCGGTGCCATCATACCCGGATGTCAGCTGTATCTTACAGCTGACATCCTGCTGTAACGGCAGGGACCGAAGTTAGCTTCGATCCCTGCCATTAACCCCTTAAATGCAGCTGTCAAAAGCGATCACTGCATTTAAGGTGCTTGCAGCCCATCGACACCCCAGCAATGAAATCACCAGGGTGTCGGTGGCTGCAATGGCAACCGGAGCCGGCGTCATCAGCGGTGGATATCAGCTGAATGTTACAGCTAACATCCACCTGTAACGGCAGGATCCAGGGCTAGCTCCGATCCCTGCCATTAACCCCTCAGATGCAGCGAACGGATGCGATCACTGCATCTTTGTGGTTGCTAGCAGATAGCCAGCTGTGCCCTGCAATCGCACGACTGCCGACTGCTATTATGAAAACAGGAGACCTAACAATGGCGTCCTGTCTGCCATTAGGGAAGCCGATTAGGTCCCGCCCGGAGGCGAAGCCTAATCGGCTTGCTGTCAGTGAATGACTGACAGATCTAATACATAGTGCTACGTAGGTAGTGCAATACATTAAAAAAAATATATGACAGTTGGACCTTCAAGTCCCCTAGTGGGACTAAAGTAAAGTGGAAAAAAAAGTGAAAAAAAAGTTGTAAAAAATATAATAAAAGTTTTAAGTAATAATATAAAACACAATCGCCCTTTTTCCCTTATCAAGTCCTTTATTATTGAAAAAATAAAATAAACCATACATATTTGGTATCGCCGCGACCGTAACGGCCTAAATTATAAAAATATTATGTTATTTATTCCATGCGGTAAACGGTGTAAAAAAAACATAAAAAATAATGCGAGAATTTCAGTTTTTTGGTCACTTTGCCCTACAAAAATTGAAATAAAAAGTGATCAAAAAGTCGCATGTATTCAAAAATGGTGCCTATAAAAAACTATAGCTCGTCTCGCAAAAAACAAGCCCTCATACAGCTCCGTCGATGAAAAAAATTAAAAATTATGGTTCTCACAACGTGGCGACAGAAATACATTCTTTTTACAAAAGTTATTTTATTGTGCAAAAAGTTGTAAAATATAAATAAGTGCTATAAATTAGGTATCGCCGGAATCGTACTGACCCACAGAATAAAGTTAACAAGTAATTTATAACGCATTGTGAACGCTGTATAAAAAAAACCCTAAAAAAACGATGCCAGAATTGCTGTTTTTTGGTCACCTTGCCTCTCAAAAAATAGGGAAAAAAAGTGATCAAAAAGTCGCATGTACCAAATGGTACCAATAATAACTACAGCTCGTCCCGCAAAAAAACAGCCCTTATACCACTACGTCTATGAAAAAAATTAATTAGTTAAGGCTCCAATAAGTCAGGAAATAAAAAATATGCGGTTGTGCAGATCAGAGGGGAACATTTTGTCTGTTTCAATAGGCGATTTATCGGGGGCCTAAAATTAGGGAACCAGGAAGGGGAGAGCCCAAACATATCTGCTAGAAGCGAGGGCGCCCGTATTATACCAGGATAACACTTCCTAGCAAAATTCCCCAAACTGCAAAGGTGCGGAGTATGGACCAAAAGGGGGATAAGTAAAGACACCATTTATCAGTGCAACACCGGCCTGTGCAGAAATGATTGCTTCGCAGCGTAACACACTTCTATGGATTATTTTATTGTTTACCCCTTTATTATACCACCTGACTATGCCCCTGATGTACTTTGCCCAGCTTACATGTACCCCCACATTATAAACTACTACCAAGCAAAATCTACGCTTCAAAAGCCAAATGGCGCTCCCACCCATCTGAGCCTTACAGTGTGCCCAAACAGCTGTTTACTTCCACATATATGGCACCACCATACCCAGGAGAACCCTTTTCTTTTTTTTTTCTCTATCAAGATTTTTATTTTGAAAATATAACAGCGTATAAAACATTGTACACAATTGCCAAAAAATTTGCACGCAGTGCAATATACAAACTTTCACAATGTAAGAACAGTATATAAAATGTATAAACATCAGTGGGAGGTAATCTCCCAACCATCTAAATTAAGTATAAATCAAAATGTAGTGGTACTAACTGTACCATGTTCACATCAAGATAGTGCAATAGTCAGGGGGACCAGGCCCCAGTGAAGTAAGAGTTGGTACGTATAAGTGCCACAAATATGATATCACACCAACACAAGACACCAGACAACAAAGGGAAACACAGACAGACAAAGCGCACGGAGTAAGGTCACAGAAGCTGTTCAGAACATTCCATCCAGCCAGAGAGGTAGATCAGCACCACCCTGGAATCCAGACCACACTGCCCAAGTTTGGACGAAGAGCACAGATTTGCCCCTATCAGCGGACAGCAACTCCTCCATCCTCATAATCCCGTTCACCTCCGTTACCCATTCCGTCAAAGAAAGTACAGTATGAGACTTCCAGTGACAAGGTATCACCGTTCTCGCCGCAGTCAGGAAATGCCTAAAGACACCCCTTTTGAGGTGTGGGAGTGATCCTGGAACCATGGAAAGTAATCCAATAGAAGCCGAGGTCGGGACCTCAGTGTGAAAGAGTTTGTTACCTAGGTCAAAAAAATTTCCCCAAAAGGGACGTAGTTTGGTAAAGTACCACCAAATATGCAACATGGTTCCAGAAGCCTCCCCACACCTCCAACAATCAGCAGACACATCAGGAAATATCCTATGCAACAACGCAGGACAACGATACCATCTGGTAAGTATTTTGTAGTTCTTTTCTTGAGCAAAACAAGACGTTGGAAGTTTGTGAGTTAAAAAGAAAGAAGTACCCCATTCCTCTTCAGAATGTTGAACCCCCATTTCCTCATCCTATGCAGTAGTGAAGGACAGTTGAGAGAAAGAAAATTTGGGCAGAAGGATCCCATGTAAATAGGACAACACATGAGAAGGGGCAGTAGTCAAGGATAAATAATGTTCCAGAGGAGTCTTATCCTGTAGCAACACAAGACAGTCACCCATGGAAGAGAGATAGGAACGCAACTGTAAGTATGACCACCAGGTTGATCGTCTCCCCGGGCAGGCATCCGAGACAGCATTCATTGATAAAATGGCCCCGTCAGGAGTAAGGGTCTCAGCCAAATATCCACCTTCCCCTCTCTCCCAACAGAGGAATGTATCAACACCCACCGCCGGAGGGAAGGAAGGGTTATCAAAGAGAGGAGTCAGAGGACCCGGGCGATGAACAAGGCCCGCAGCCCCATAGATTCGCTCCCAGACCACAAGAAACTGACGTGTGAGGAAAGGCAAAGAAAGCATGTGTCGTTGTAGGACAGACAACTACGGCAGAGAGGACAATGCAAGAGGAGACATAGCTTTTTCAATGCGCACCCATTGCTTACCCGTTTCCGAACGGAACCAATCAACTACCCTCATAATCATTGCAGCTTGATGGTATCGTTTGAAGTCTGGAAGACCCGCGCCCCCGTCTACTTTTGGCCGACTAAGGACAGCAAAATGGATGTGAGGCTTAGAGGAGCCCCACACAAATTTAGTTATGGCCCTGTGTAAGGTCTTGAAAAAAACCGATGGTACTACAATAGGGACGGTCTGAAAGATGTATAGAAACTTGGGCAAAATATCAATTTTAACCGCATTGATACGCCCAAACCATGATATACGGTTCTCGCCATACTCCGCCAATTCCTTCAAAGTACGCTGCAGAATAGGCGTGTAATTCAGAGCATACAGGTCTGCCTGTTGCGTGGGGACATGCACCCCCAAGTATTTTAAGGACGTAGGTTGCCATTTGAACGGAAAAACCAGAGCGAGATGGGTAGCCAGAGGAGCATCAAGAGATATATTCAAGGCCTCAGATTTAGAGTAATTGACTTTAAAATTACTTAAATGACCAAAACGCTCAAATTCCTCCATCAAAGATGGCAAAGAAATCATGGGAGTTGTAATGTATACAAGGAGATCGTCTGCATAAAGCGCCAGTTTATGATGCTGTGAGCCAACACGTACACCATTAACATTAGGGTTGCTCCGCAGTGCCACGGCCAGGTGTTCCATGACCAGAACATATAATAGAGGCGAGAGTGGGCACCCCTATCTCGTGCTATTAGCGATAGACAAAGAATCAGATAAAAGTCCGTTAACACGAACACGAGCCGTAGGCCTATGGTACAATGCCATTATCCTATCCACCATGGTAGTGCCAAGGCCAACCTGCGTCAGGACACTGCGGATAAACACCCAATGCACTCTGTCAAAGGCCTTTTCGGCATCCACCGAGAGTAAGCCCATCGGTATCTTACGGGATTGGCAGTATGATGTTAAAAGGAGAGTTTTATTAGTGTTATCCCGCGCTTCCCGACCGCATACGAACCCCACCTGATCATCCAGGATCAAACCAGGCAGTAACGGCGACAAACGAGAGGCAAGCAACTTCGCGAAAAGTTTTACATCAACATTGATTAGTGATATGGGCCTGAAGTTAGTGCACGATGTTGGATCCTTGCCCGGTTTTGGTAAAAGGGTGATATGAGCCTCGAGGGACTGAGGCGCAAAGGGACACGAGGAAGACACAGAGTTAAAGACTTTCATCAAAAAAGGAGCCAGTTGAGCCTTAAATGTCTTATAGAATTTGTTGTTAAACCCATCGGGCCCCGGACTCTTGCCCAAGGGTGAGTCTCCAGTAGCTCGCTCCACTTCCGATTCCACAAAATCTTCCTCGAGCCCCAAAGCCTCCCCATCTTCCAGGGACGGCAACGCAGTATTATGCACATAATGGTCGATTTTATCCCGCAACGCCTCCACCTGCATATTGTGAAATTGACCTTTAATATTATATAAGGCCGAGTAATAGTGTCTGAAGCAATCAGTAATACCAACCGGGTCATGAACCTCACTGCCCGAGGGAGATATAATTTTAGGGATGTAGGACGCTTGCGTACGGGGATGCAATATACGTGCCAAAGACCTGCCACACTTGTCCGCAAATTCGTAGGAGTGCTTCCTCATCCGATCCCTAAATCGTGCGCGGGACTGATCTATTAGGGAGCGTAAGGATTCTCTCGCTGTAGTAAGATCCGCAAAAACCTGTGAAGATGGAACCCGTTTATGACATGATTCCAAATACCATATCTGAGTAAGGAGACGCGCAATAGCTACCCCTTTTTCTCGCTTCAAACGTGCCCCATGTTGTATCAGGACTCCTCTAATGACACATTTCAGCGCCTCCCACTGGAGTGGCAAGGAAGTAGAGTCATGCTCATGGACCTCGAAAAAACCCAACAGCGAGTCCTTAAGGGCCAACACGCACACTGTATCACGTAGTAGATTATCATTACGTTTCCATGAATGGAAATTCGACACCGAATCAGGAAACGTAAGAGTCAGAAACACAGGGGTATGATCTGACCAGATCATGGGGCCCACCTCAGAATTAGGATGCCAGGTAAGCAAATGGTGACTAATCAAAAAATCGTCTATCCGACTGTACATATTGTGCAGTGGGGAGAAGAAAGTATACTCTCTTACCTGAGGGTGTAGAATCCTCCACACGTCAATCAGTTGCATGGAATGCATCACAGTCTTTAGTGCCCCCAAGTTCAACTTAGGAACAGTAGACCTGCCCGAGGAGGTGTCAAGCCTGGAATCGAAAGTCAAATTAAGATCTCCTCCCACAATTAAAACGCCCTCGGTGAACTCTTCCAATTTCTTCAAAAACAAGCGACCCACTCTAGCCTGGTCCTGATTGGGGAGGTACAAGTTAGCCAGGGTAAAAATCTTATTTCGTATGTACAGTTTGGGAAAAACGTACCGACCACCTGGGTCAATCAGAACGTCAATGATT
Source organism: Rhinoderma darwinii (assembly GCF_050947455.1). NCBI lineage: Eukaryota > Metazoa > Chordata > Amphibia > Anura > Rhinodermatidae > Rhinoderma > Rhinoderma darwinii. The sequence continues at coordinate 350,339,366 of NC_134690.1, forward strand.
TTGTGAGAGAGTGATTTGTGGAGACATATACTAGCGCCCTTGGACTTGGATTCCGGGTTGGCACTGTGAAACCAAGTCGGAAAATATCGATTTGTGAACTGTGGCGTATGGCCCACCTGGAAGTGAGTCTCCTGTAGGAACAAGATATGTACCCGCTCTTTGTGCATGTTGTATAAAATTTGCGAGCGTTTTTCAGGGACATTAAAGAGGCTCTGTCACCAGATTTTGCAACCCCTATCTGCTATTGCAGCAGATAGGCGCTGCAATGTAGATTACAGTAACGTTTTTATTTTTAAAAAACGAGCATTTTTGGCCAAGTTATGACCATTTTCGTATTTATGCAAATGAGGCTTGCAAAAGTACAACTGGGCGTGTTGAAAAGTAAAAGTACAACTGGGCGTGTATTATGTGCGTACATCGGGGCGTGTTTACTTCTTTTACTAGCTGGGCGCTCTGATGAGAAGTATCATCCACTTCTCTTCAGAACGCCCAGCTTCTGGCAGTGCAGACACAGCCGTGTTCTCCAGAGATCACGCTGTGTCGTCACTCACAGGTCCTGCATCGTGTCGGCACCAGAGGCTACAGTTGATTCTGCAGCAGCATCAGCATTTGTAGGGAAGTAGCTACATCGACTTACCTGCAAACGCCGATGCTGCTGCAGAATCATCTGTAGCCTCTGGTGCCGATGTGTCCTCGCTCGTCTGACACGATGCAGGACCTGTGAGTTACGACACAGCGTGATCTCTCGAGAACACGCTGTGTCTGCACTGCCAGAAGCTGGGCGTTCTGAAGAGAAGTGGATGATACTTCTATACACAACGCCCAGCTAGTAAAAGTAGTAAACACGCCCCGATGTACGCACATAATACACGCCCAGTTGTACTTTTACTTTTCAACACGCCCAGTTGTACTTTTGCAAGCCTCATTTGCATAAATACGAAAATGGTCATAACTTGGCCAAAAATGCTCGTTTTTTAAAAATAAAAACGTTACTGTAATCTACATTGCAGCGCCGATCTGCTGCAATAGCAGATAGGGGCTGCAAAATATGGTGACAGAGCCTCTTTAAGCCCCCTAGCATTAAAGGTACAGACTTTCAATTGCGCCATCACCACCTCCCACCAAGGAGCTCACGAATAGAATACGTTAAAGCAGTGGTGAAAAGAACAAGACAGACAAGGAAGGGAGACACGACAACAAGGACAGACAAACGGGCGAAATTATCACCCACTCCTTGAGCTACTCAAGGAGAAACAATCCAATATACACCGGAGTCAACCAGTGAGTCCCTAAGAGGAGAAGTGTCAGGACAAGGTCTAGCCAGCGCCCCGCACCCCCCAACCCGGCAAATTTCAATAAAGCAAATAACGATATAACAAAAAAGAAAGGAAAACCAAGGTACTTAGCATGATACCCTATAGTAGTGAAATAATGGTATACAGCATTAGTAGGGACCTAAAGAAACCCCAGCAGAGAACACCCCTGAATACCTTCAATGTCAACATAAATGCACGTACATGTTAGCAATACAGGGAATATATAAAAAAAATTTAAACAGTAACATTTGTAGCGCTTTGACAGCAATCAACCTACACCAATTAGCCACCAGATCTCCATCAGCAAGCACTTATAACAAGAGGCAGACCCAAACAGCAATGGCTAAATGAAACACAGAATACAATTGCTTCAGATGAGGAACACAAGAGCCGTTGTATTGAACTCTGACAATAGGCCGCAAGGAGACATAAGAAGGATATCACATCGGCTCAGCAGGACGACCCTCATGACGCCTCACAGGAGAAGCAGGAGAACGACCTCGCCTGCGTGACCGTGGACGTGGCGGCGGGATGGGAACATAAGGCCAATCAGGAAGGGAGACTCTAGGCAAACGGAGAGCAGCGCAGAAGTCCGGAACATCTCCTGGGTCCCGAACACTCAACAGTGTCCCATCCCTGCGAACCTGCAGCTGGAAGGGGTGACCCCAGGAATAAGAGATCTCGTGTTCTCTCAAGACATCCAGCAAAGGACGTAGCACTCTGGGCTTGTCCAGAGTCATCCTGGACAAATCAGACAGCAGCTGGATCTTGACCCCCTGTAATAAAACCTCGCCTTTATCTCGGGCCTTCCTCATGATCTGCTCCTTGAGAGAAAAAAATGGACACGGCATAGCACATCTCTAGGCCTATCAGGATCCGGGTTACGAGGGCCTAGAGTCCTGTGAGCTCTATCCAGCTCCAGAGGGTCATCAGCAGGGTGCCCCAGTAAGGTGTTAAACAGAGACTGTAAAGCAGGGATGAGTTGACCCGGAGAGATATCCTCAGGGATGCCCCGAAGCCGAATATTATTGCGGCAATTCCGATTCTCATGATCCTCAGCAAGGTTAAATAACGCATGAATCTGATGAGAGTGTTGATCTAATCGGTCGGCATGAGAAACTTGCTGTTGTGAAATAACGGAAACATCGCTTTCCATCCGCTGCACTTGATCAGACAATTGGGATAGATTGGTGGTAAGAGATTGTATCTCCGACTTGTCCGTCGTCTCAAGACGGTTCACATAACGCTCCATGTCTTGTTTAGTGGGCAATGCTGATAAGTGTCATCTCAGGCCCTGTAAATCATCCCCTAGGACAGTAGAAACACCCAGTGGAGATGAGGGATGAATAGCCATATCTGTAGGAGAGGTAGAAGGCAGCAGGGCAGGCCCCAGCACATGAAGGGAGGAAGAAGGAGAGACCCGGCCGCCATGACAGGCACCACGTGGCGAGCAGTCCCGCGCAGGCAGCGCCATCACAGCCCCAGAAGAGCTCGGTGCTATCCCATCCAGCCAGGAGGGAAGCTGCCCAGACGAACCCGATATCGAGGAGAAGGTACCATCGGTACCTGATGCAGCAGCGCCGGCCGCAGATGATAGCCCCTCTGGAAGCAAGGTCCCGGTGCCATCTCATCTCCCCTCCGGCGGCGCCATCTTAGATGATGTTCCAGCAGCCGCGTCGGTCAGGAATCGCTGAATGGAGCCGGCTGAAGACATCTGCCGTGTGCAATAAGTAGTCCCCGTGGAGGCCTTGGATTTCCTGACCATCAGGCAAGTAAAATGAAGCTTATTAATGAGCTTATGATCGGGTTAGAGAAGTGCAGGAACGGAGCTCTCAAGCAGCACGTCTGGTCAGCGCCACGTCCAAGCCACGCCCCCCAGGAGAACCCTTTTAACAATTTTTGGGGTGTGTGTCTACAGTGGCATAAGCTGTGCACAACATACTTGCCACTGAATTGGCATATCTGGGGAAAAATTTAAATTTTTACTTTGCACCATCCGCAGCACATTCATTTATGGAAAAGACCTGTTGGGTGAAAATGCTCACTACACCCCTTAATAAATGCCTTGAGGGGTGTAGTTTCTAAAATGGGGTCACTTCTGGGGGGTTTCTTTTATTATTTCCCATCTGAGCCTCTGCAATTGTGAACCAATTCTGTGTAAATCGCCAAATTAGGCCTCAATTTCGCATGGTTCTCTCTCACTCCTGAGCCCTGTCAAATGTCAAGGCCCCATGTAGGGTGATTCTAAAACCAGGAGACACAGCATAATAATTAGAGATCTGTCTTGTTATGGTTGCACAAGCTGGGCACCACATATTGGCATATCTATTGAAAAATCTTTTTTTCACTCTGCAATATCGAGTGCACACTAATTTATGCAAAACACCTGCAGGGTTAACATGCTCACTACACCCCTAAGTGAATACCTTGAGGGGTGTAATTTCTAAAATGGGGTCACCATTGGGGGGTTTTCACTGTTTTGGTCCCACAGGGGTTTTGAAAATGCTACATAGCGACCAGAAACCAATCCAGCAAAATCTGTACTCTGAAAGCCAAATGGCTCTCCTTCCCTTCTGAGTCCTGCCGTGTGCCCAAAAATAAGTTTATAACCACATATCGGGTATTGCCATACTTGGGAGAAATTGCTTAACAAATGGTGAGGTTATTTTTCTGCTTTATTTTTGGAGAAAATTAAATATTTTGCGCTAAAGTTACATCTTATTGGAAAAAAAAAATTATTTTTATTTTCGCTGCCCAATTCAAATAAAATCTATGAAACACCTGTGGGGTCAAAATGCTCACTACACTCCTAGATCAATTCCTCAAAGGGTGTAGTATCACAAATGGAGTCCATTTTTGGTAGTTTCCACTGTACTGCCACCTTAGGGGCTTTGCAAAAGCGACATGGTGTCAAGAATCCAATCCAGCAAAATCTCCACTCCAAAAGCCAAATGGCGCTCCTTCTCTTCTGATCCTTGCCATGTGTCCAAACAGCAGTTTATGACCACATATGGGGTATTGCAGTACTCCAGAGAAGTTGCTTTACAAATGTTGGGGTTCTTTTTTCCTTTATTTGTTGAGAAAATGAAAAATTTAGAGCTAAAGCTGTGTCTTATTGAAGAAAGGGGATTGTTTTTATTTTCACTGCCCAATTCTAATAAATTCTATGAAACACCTGTGGTATCAAAATGATCACTACACCTATAGATGAATTCCTCAAGGGGTGTAGTTTCCTAAATGGAGTTACTTTTTGGGTGTTTTCACTGTTTTGGTCCCTCAGGTGCTTTGCAACTGCGACATGGCCGCCGCAAACCATTCCGGCTAAATTTGCGCTCCAAAAGCCAAATGGCGCTCTTTACCTTCTAAGCCGTGCCGTGTGTCCAAACAGCCGTTTATTACCACATATGAGGTACTGTTTTACTCGGGAGAAATTGCTTTACAAATTTTGTGGTGCTTTTTCTCCTTTAGTCCTTGTGGAAATTAGAAAAAATTAGCTAAACCTACATTTTCTTTGAAAGATTGTAGATTTCCATTTTCACGGCCAAATTCCAATAATTTCTGCAATAAACCTGTAGGGTCAAAATGCTCACTATACCCCTAGATAATTTCCTTAAGGGTTGTAGTTTCCAAAATGGGGTCACTTTTGGGGGATTTCCACCGTTTTGGCACTGCAAGAGCCCTTCAAACCCGACATGGTGCCTAAAATATATTCTAATAATTCAGTCCAGTAGCACACTAGGGACACATGTGGCATATTTCCTAAAACTGCAGAACCTGGGCAATAAATATTGAGTTGCGTTTCTCTGGTAAAACTTTGTGTTACAAAATAAATTGATTAAAAATGAATTTCTGCAACAACAAAAAATGAAATTTGTAAATTTCACCTCTACTTTGGTTTAATCCCTGTGAAACGTCTAAAGGGTTAAGAAACTTTCTAAATGCTGTTTTGAATACTTTGAGGGGTGACGTTTTTAAAATGGGGTGACTTTTTGGAGGTTTCTAATATATAAGGCCCTCAAAGCCACTTCACAACTAAACTGGCCCCTGTAAAAATAGCCTTTTGAAATTTTGTTGAAAATTATTGAGAAATTTCTGATAAAGTTCTAAGCCTTGTAACGTCCTAGAAAAATAAAAGGATGTTCAAAAAACGACGTCAATCTAATGTAGACATGTGGGGGATGTTAATTAGTGACTATTTTGTGTGCCATAACTGGCTGTCTTACAAGAAGATACATTTAAATGTAGAAAATTTTTGCTAATTTTTGCAATCTTTTGCTAAATTTTGGTGTTTTTCACATTTAAATACTGAATGTATCGAGCCAATTTTGCCAGTAACATAAAGTCCAATGTGTCACGAGAAAACAATCTCAGAATCGCTTGGATAGGTTAAAGCATTCCGAAGTTATTTCCACATAAAGTGAAACATGTCAGATTTGAAAAATGAGGTTCTGTCAGGAAGGTCAAAAGTGGCTAAAGAGGGAAAGGGTTAAGTATAGTTATAAAATACAAAAATACAGTTATATTATATCTATTAGGTGGCATAGTTGGGGGATACCAGTGGGGTTTGTACTCCGAGTGCTAGGTACCAGAGTATTTAGATACAGGGCTATGGCAGCAAACTGAATATTTACCCCTAGCTATGACTATATCTCTGCATGGACAGAAAACAAACTACAGTATGGAGAATCTATGCTTATTCAGCTCCATAGTGGCTTTTGATGGCATGGCGTTTGCTGCCTGTATTCTTATATAAGTAACATTTCTTCAAAGGCGGCCTTTGGGGAGTGTGACCTGTGCGATCGCACAGGGCACATCAGTCTCCCCTGCTGTGCTAAAGAAAGTCAGGCAACTGAGCACCATGAATCTTAATATTAATTGTAAAGCAGTATTATTTAGACATTATATAGCACTGTATTAAATAACTTTATTTAAGGAGCTGTTATATGGCCCTTATACAGTATGTTGATATTATTTGATCACTATATGGTGGTATATTCTTGAGTGGCACTGGTGTATGGTGGTGGCGGTAATCTATAGCATTGATATTCAGACAACTGTATGGAAGTGAAACTTGACTAATGTATGGCACTGTAGAATGGACACCATATTATATGGCGATTATAGTAAGACCCTTTATGGTTATTTATTAACTGACCGTAGACCATATAAGGGGGGCGTCAACGGAATGTACTGCACCGGGCATCATGCAACGTAAGACCTGCCCTGCATTTTCCAATAGATAACACTCTTTAAATGGTCTGGTTTAGTAGTACTATTTACTTACCAGTGCATAAAGTCAGACAGAAAAATTTACCACAAGGGACATCCCTGAATGCCTGTATTATTGCCAATTACAAGAAATTCCAAGGCACCAGAGATCCATATAAAACAAGGCATTTATTTCTTAATGCTTCATCATAAAATTAATAGGTAACGTTTCCGCCATGCAAGAACTTTTTTAAGCCAAAGACAAGAACAGAAATGACAAATGTGTATATTCCTACTATTTAAAAATTTTTTTTGCCAATGACCGCACCTCTTCCACTTCCTGGCCATGCCCATGTTCCCATAGGAACTGCAAACAACAAGGATAAAACATTCTTAAAAACACTAAAAATATGTCATCTGTACAGAGGGGTAAGCTGTTCCCTATCAATGATAGATACATAAATAGTGGCTCATGTGTCATGGATCATATATGTCACTAGTATTGATACTATATATGTATATATATATATATATATATATATTTTATTTTTTATATTTTTTATATATATATTACCAGATAATCCCATAATGTCCTGTGGGTGTCTTAGATGTCTTAGAGGGGATCGAGTTTTCCCTACTATAGTCAAGACCCATTCATGTCACTACTATAGCACCATCCAACAGTTTATCCTCCTATGTCCAGATATACACTACCATTCAAAAGTTTAGGGTCACTTCGAAATTTCCTTATTTTTGTACGAAAAGCACAGTATTTTTCAATGAAGATAACATTAAATTAATCAGAAATACACTCTATACATTGTTAATGTGCTAAATGACTATTCTAGCTGCAAACATCTGTTTTTTAATGCAATATCTACATAGGTGTATAGAGGCCCATTTCCAGCAACCACCACTCCAGTGTTCTAATGGTACATTGTGTTTGCTAACTGTGTTAGAAGGCTAATGGATGATTAGAAAACACTTGAAAACCCTTGTGCAATTATGTTAGCACCGCTGTAAACAGTTTTGCTGTTTAGAGGAGCTATAAAACTGACCTTCCTTTGAGCTAGTTAAGAATCTGGAGCATTACATTTGTGGGTTCGATTAAACCCTCAAAATGGCTAGAAAAAGAGAGCTTTCATGTGAAACTCGACAGTCTATTCTTGTTCTTAGAAATGAAGGCTATTCCATGCGAGAAATTGCCAAGAAACTGAAGATTTCCTACAACGGTGTGTACTACTCCCTTCAGAGGACAGCACAAACAGGCTCTAACCAGAGTAGAAAGAGAAGTGGGAGGCCCTGCTGCACAACTGAGCAACAAGACATGTACATTAGAGTCTCTAGTTTGAGAAATAGACGCTTCACAGGTCCTCAACTGGCAGCTTCATTAAATAGTACCCGCAAAACGCCAGTGTCAACGTCTACAGTGAAGAGGAGACTCCAGGATGCTGGCCTTCAGGGCAGAGTGGCAAAGAAAAAGCCATATCTGAGACTGGCTAATAAAAGGAAAAGATTAATATGGGCAAAAGCACATAGACATTGGACAGAGGAAGATTGGAAAAAAGTGTTATGGACAGACGAATCGAAGTTTGAGGTGTTTGGATCACACAGAAGAACATTTGTGAGACGCAGAACAACTGAAAAGATGCTGGAAGAGTGCCTGATGCCATCTGTCAAGCATGGTGGAGGTAATGTGATGGTCTGGGGTTGCTTTGGTGCTGGTAAAGTGGGAGATTTGTACAAGGTAAAAGGGATTTTGAATAAGGAAGGCTATCACTCCATTTGGCAACGCCATGCCATACCCTGTGGACAGCGCTTGATTGGAGCCAATTTCATCCTACAACAGGACAATGACCCAAAGCACACCTCCAAATTATGCAAGAACTATTTAGGGAAGAAGCAGGCAGCTGGTATTCTATCTGTAATGGAGTGGCCAGCGCAGTCACCAGATCTCAACCCCATAGAGCTGTTGTGAAAGCAGCTTGACCGTATGGTACGCAAGAAGTGCCCATCAAGCCAATCCAACTTGTGGGAGGGGCTTCTGGAAGCATGGGGTGAAATTTCTCCCGATTACCTCAGCAAATTAACAGCTAGAATGCCAAAGGTCTGCAATGCTGTAATTGCATCAAATGGAGCATTCTTTGACGAAAGCAAAGTTTAAAGGAGAAAATTATTATTTCAAATAAAAATCATTATTTCTAACTTTGTCAATGTCTTGACTATATTTTCTAGTCATTTTGCAACTCATTTGATAAATATAAGTGTGAGTTTTCATGGAAAACACAAAATTGTCTGGGTGACCCCAAACTTTTGAACGGTAGTGTAGGTAGTTACCATATCCCGCTTCCGGCATCTACATTCAGATATTGTTCAATCATGTGGCTGCTATGGGCAATGATTTTTTTACTATAGTTTTCCACCTATCACTGATGTCATTGGCTCACTCAAAAGTGTGCTATGCACCATGCACCACGTGATATTGTCATTTAATGGCCTCCTCATTTCTGTTGTCATGGTAATATGCTATAGATATTCTATTTAAAGTCCGAATGCAATGTATAGAGATATATATATTTTTAATGTCTGATCTCCTTTATTACAATGTGTTTAATTGTGTTTTGGGAAAATAAAGATCTTACTTAATTATTTTCGTTCCCATGGAAGTCATAGGCTTTCACTAATGAATATGTCATAATTACAGTAGATCTGCTTATGAATCAGAAAGCATCACAAATCAGCAAAACAAACATTAAATAATAAATGAAAGCCCATTAGTTAATTATTCTATGGAATATAGAATGTACAGTATATATAAACATAAACTAGCTCATGATGAAAACATTGTGCAATTAAATATTTTTTTTCCCAATTTCAAAGCTTAGAACATTTATTTCACTCCTCTCCATGATTCTCATATTTTGGAAACCTCGGCAGGCATTGCCAGGCAGCCAGTCATGTCAGCTCTCCAATTAACTGATTACTGATTTCCAACACTTTGGCTTAAGCATTGGGTATCTGAACCGATGACCGATCAGAATGGTATTGTATATCCTAGCAATATGCCATAATACCCCTTTAAGCAGGTCATATGCATAACATAGTTGTTGGCCAAACCATCATTCAGCCAACAACTACCTTCCTGAACATTAATGTGCCCATTGGGGGTCAAACCAGCAAGTTGTTTCTATAAAGGGAAGCAGATAAGCCACTGCTGGTGCTGTTACTGTTGGGGGTAGTATCAGACCCGTAAAAATCCTGTCTATGACATTGCAGGCAGTGCACATAAACAGTAGATTGTTGGTAGACCCCATTAACATTGTTAGTTTATTTCATCATTTCATTTTAATATATACAAATATATTGGATAAAAACAGAAAAATATTGAGATTTGGCATCAGTTCCAGTACTACATCTCTGGCTGATAAAGTGTCAGGGAGCTGAAATGTTTCCCAGTATTTTTCGTCTAATATATTTTTGACAGAAGAAATGAAAGTATTTTATGCTATTTCAAAATATAACACAATAATTTACTTTTACTTGATTTTTGTTTGTAACGGGATGGTAAAACCACTAACATTGTACACTTATACTTTTTTATTTTTTAATAAACCAATGTTTTAAGTGATTTAAAGCAACTTTTAAACTGACTTTAATTATTATTATTTTTTTACTTCTGTATAGGTAGAAGCTGTATCGTTCTGTCAGACCCGCAGCCGTTAGGTCAGCCGAGCTGACATCTACATGTAGTGATTGACAACTTTTCTTAAGAGTATGATTCTGTATACAGGCAATCACTGTGTGTGGGGAAAGCAGGACAAGTTTTCTCTAGGATTCCTGGCAGTATTTAAACAGCTTTTTCATAAATAAAAAAAATATGAATCAAGTTCATGCAGCATCGATTGAGGTTTTATATATTTCAAAATAATTAAAGACTATGTACACCTTTGAACCAAGTTTTTTTTAAATATATCAATTTTTTTTTACATAAAAATATTGAATCAAATTTTAAAACGATATACCCCCAAACTCAGCATCTCCTCATATATCCTATGCTGGTGATAAAGCAGCATAGGAAACCAGAAAGATCTGATTTTAAGAAAGGCACATCTAAGGATTTGCGCATACGACCATAAGGGTTTTAACTGTCCGCAAATACGGATCTAGCGACTATGGATACACATCCGTAGCCGTCCGCAATTGCGGAAGTGCCAATAGACTTCTATGCAGAAGCGGATTAAGTAGACAATAGTACCTGGGCTGTTCCACAAACTTGCCCCCCCCCTTCCCCACCGTCGCTCTTCCGTGTCTATAGTGAAGACCACCTTTCTGTGCGAGCAGGGGTGGGATGCAAATTTTTAACAACATGTTCTCCGTTTTTCGGACAAAGACATACGAAGCGGGGGGGTGTCGCGGTAATTCGCAGTATATCGCGCCATGGAAAATTATTCTAATAACCAAATAAAACAATTACAATATTACAAATACACCCTATATTAAAGTGGACTGTAAATAAAGAAATTCCCTGTCCAGAATGTTTAACTGGATTTCCGCACTATAAATATATATATATATATATGTATATATACATATATATATATATATATATATATATATACACATACATACATAAGCCTACATATCTACCTACCGACACTCATTATATTAAGCTTACCCATTACGTATAAATCTACACTACCGTTCAAAAGTTTAGGGTCACTTAGAAATTTCTTTATTTTTGCAAGAAAAGCACAATTTTTTTTTCAATGAAGATAACATTAAATTAATCAGAAATACACTCTATACATTGTTAATGTGCTAAATGACTATTCTAGCTGCAAATGTCTGGTTTTTAATGCAATATCTACATAGGTGTATAGAGGCCCATTTCCAGTAACCATCACTCCAGTGTTCTAATGGTACATTGTTTTTGCTAACTGTGTTAGAAGGCTAATGGATGATTAGAAAACACTTGAAAACCCTTGTGCAATTATGTTAGCACCGCTGTAAACAGTTTTGCTGTTTAGAGGAGCTATAAAACTGACCTTCCTTTGAGCTAGTTGAGAATCTGGAGCATTACATGTGTGGGTTCGATTAAACTCTCAAAATGGCTAGAAAAAGAGAGCTTTCATGTGAAACTCGACAGTCTATTCTTGTTCTTAGAAACGAAGGCTATTCCATGCGAAAAATTGCCACGAAACTGAAGATTTCCTACAACGGTGTGTACTACTCCCTTCAGAGTACAGCACAAACAGGCTCTAACCAGAGTAGAAAGAGAAGTGGGAGGCCCCGCTGCACAACTGAGCAACAAGACAAGTACATTAGAGTTTCTAGTTTGAGAAATAGACGCCTCACAGGTCCTCAACTGGCAGCTTCATTAAATAGTTCCCGCAAAACGCCAGTGTCAATGTCTACAGTGAAGAGGCGACTCCGGGATGCTGGCCTTCAGGGCAGAGTGGCAAAGAAAAGGCATATCTGAGACTGGCTAATAAAAGGAAAAGATTAATATGGGCAAAAGCACACAGACATTGGACAGAGGAAGATTGGAAAAAAGTGTAATGGACAGACGATTCGAAGTTTGAGGTGTTTGGATCACACAGAAGAACATTTGTGAGACGCAGAACAACTGAAAAGATGCTGGAAGAGTGCCTGACGCCATCTGTCAAGCATGGTGGAGGTAATGTGATGGTCTGGGGTTGCTTTGGTGCTGGTAAAGTGGGAGATTTGTATAAGGTAAAAGGGATTTTGAATAAGGAAGGCTATCACTCCATTTTGCAATGCCATGCCATACCCTTTGGATAGCGCTTGATTGGAGCCAATTTCATCCTACAACAGGACAATGACCCAAAGCACACCTCCAAATTATGCAAGAACTATTTAGGGAAGAAGCAGGCAGCTGGTATTCTATCTGTAATGGAGTGGCCAGCGCAGTCACCAGATCTCAACCCCATAGAGCTGTTGTGGGAGCAGCTTGACCGTATGGTACGCAAGAAGTGCCCATCAAGCCAATCCAACTTGTGGGAGGGGCTTCTGGAAGCATGGGGTGAAATTTCTCCCGATTACCTCAGCAAATTAACAGCTAGAATGCCAAAGGTCTGCAATGCTGTAATTGCTGCAAATGGAGCATTCTTTGACGAAAGCAAAGTTTGAAAGAGAAAATTATTATTTCAAATAAAAATCATTATTTCTAACCTTGTCAATATCTTGACTATATTTTCTAGTCATTTTGCAACTCATTTGATAAATATAAGTGTGAGTTTTCATGGAAAACACAAAATTGTCTGGGTGACCCTAAACTTTTGAACGGTAGTGTATATGGGCACATTCAATATCCTAAGCTTGCTCAGTCCATCTGGTTAGACTGTGCACTGTGAGAAGGCTGGAGGACAGCACGCTTTTGCAGTAAGCCGCTACAAATCTCCCGTCTAATACAGTGCCATAACCAAGCTCAGTACATATATACAACACTACAAACCAAGCTCAGTACATAAATACAGCACCAGAATCAAGCTCAGTATATAAGTACAACACAGAACAAAGCTCAGTACATATATATATATATATATACAGCAACATAGCAAAGCTCAGTAGATATATACAGTACCTGGAACCAAGTTTAGTACATATATAGAGCACCAGAAACAAGACCAGTATATATATATATATATATATATATATACAACAACAGAACCAAGCTCAGTACATATATACAGCACCAGAACCAAGCTCAGTACATAAATATAGCACCAGAACAAAGCTCAGGACATAAATACAGCACCAGAACAAAGCTCAGTACATATATACTGCATTAGAACCAAGCTCAGTACATAAATACAATAAGAGATGAACTGCAAAGGTATATAGCAGAGAAAAGTATAATAACTGATAACCAGCATGGATTCATGAAAAACAGGTCGTGCCTAACTAACATGCTCGGTTTCTATGAGGAGGTAAGTGCAAATCTGGATGTTGGTCATGCGGCTGATGTGATTTTTTGGGATTTTGCAAACGCATTTGATAATGTCCACAAAACAGTCTTTTTCTGAAGTTACAGACACAGGTACTGGGGGACCATATATGCAAGTGGGTAAAGAACTGGTTAAGGGACAGAAAGCAAAAAGTCGTTATAAATGGAACTTACTCAAAATGGTCTGAAGTCTGCAGCGGGGTACCACAAGGATCGGTGTTAGGCCGAATTATTTTTAATCTCTTAGTGTCCCATGTAGATAGTGTCCCCCATAGAGTCCCCTGTAAATAGGGGCCCCTGTAGGTAGTAGCCCCTGTTGTGTACAGGCTGTAAACAGTGCCCCATGTAGATAGTGCCCCCTGTAAAGTCCACCGTAGAGAGTGCCTTCTGTAGATAGTGCCATCTGTAGATAACTACCTCTGTAAATAGGGCCCCCTGTAGAGTCCCCAGTAGATAGGGTCCCCCATAGAGTGCTCTGCTGGGTCGTAGCTAAAGGCTCATGGGCCCCGATGCAAAGGTCCTTCTTGGGCCCCCCCCAAACTTCTCATGGTCGATGGCCCGCAGCTTTTAGCTGCATCGCTGGGTCTCCTAAGTTACTCAACAATGCAGCACTAGCAGCCAAGGGCATCACTAAGGACTTAAAACATCAGGGAAAATAGCCCCAATACATATGTGTGTCCCCAAACAAAATGTGTGCGTGTATGTATATGTGTATATATATATATATATATATATATATATATATATATATATATATATTTATATCAGACAGCATGTCTATAGCACTAGGACCCTATAGCTATGGATAGGATTAGATTCAGCAGCTCAGCAGACAGTATCACACATTATAGGATTAGATATGGGGACCAGTTTATACCAGGAAAGGTAAGCATAAGAATTGTTTTGCTTTTTTACGTGTTACTAATTATTTTTGTGTGTTTGTGTTTTTTTACAAGTTTGGTTGTTGGACTACTTCAGATTCGAGGACTACTTCGATAACGGTGTTTTTTTTATTCTCAATAAAATGGTTAATGAGGCTTGTGTGGGGGATTTTTAGTTCAATAAAATATTTTTCCTATGTCTTTGTATTTTTTTAAACTTTATTACTACCACCTTAGTAATGGTGGATGGCTGTTTGACAACGGCCATTACTAAAGCGAGGCTTAATGTTAGACACAAAGAGTCTAACACTAATCCCCATTATTACCCTGTTACCCACTGCCACCAGGGGTACCGGGAAGAGCCGGATACGATCCAGTACCCAACCATCTGTAGTGACGGAGGGGAACTGGTGCGGCCGCAGGCTGTTATTATGAGGCTGGGAAAGCCCAAGAACAGTGGCTCTTCCCACCCTGGTAATGCTAGCTTGCTGCTGCTATGTTGTATCTGGCTGGTTATAAAAATAGGGGAACCCCACATCGTGCTTTCCAATTTTTTTTTTATTTTTTTTTTAAATGACGTGGGGTTGCCCCCAATTTTTCATAGCGTCCCCTGTAGAGTTCCCTGTAGATACGGCCCCTATACAGTCCCCTGTATATAGGGCCCCATTTATAGTCCCCTGTAGCAAGGGCACCCTATAGAGTCCCCTGTAGCTAGTGCCCCCCTGTAGCTAGTGACCCTGTAGCTAGGGCCCCCAACATTGCCCACTGTGAAAGAAAAAAAAATGATATGCTTACCTGTCCCCGTTCCCGCGCCGTCCTCCAGCGATGCTAGGCCTCCTCTAGTGGAACGACGCAGCAGTGCTATTATGTCATCGCGTCGACTGCTCCATCGCTAAGCTCCGAATGTCGAGGCATCCTGTGCCTCGCCAGGACAGCACTAGGCAAATCAATTTATCAGCATCCTAAGAATGCGGATGCAATTGAGTGCAGGGGACCTTTTCCATTTTCCCGATTCACCCTGGTCCTGAAAACCAACTATAATTTTAACAACTGGTTCAAGAGAACCGTACCGAACCAGCCGGATCCTACACCTATGTGCGAGCATTGACAAATGGGTGTCACGATTCCACTTGTCAAAAGGCTGTGTTCCTACATACTGACAGTCTCCAACCATCGCTGACAGTATCACAATGTGTAGGGAAACATCCTAATGACAATGGGAATGGTAACACGCATTTCTCTATTAGTGCTGGGTACACAAAGACTTTATGTGGAATACAAGGATAGCCTATTACAAACATGTCAGAACAGGGGACAGATGACAGATCCTCTATAGATCCAGTGACTCACAAGTGATGTTTTCACTGATGGGAGTCGTTCTCTTTTCTTCTCCATCTGACACAGACCGCTATAGCGACTTGTCCTGATGAGTCATCTTTGCCCCTCGCTTCTACAGCCATTTCCAGCCTTTATAGAAACGCAAAAATTTCAACACCAAGGTCCAGGCTCATACTTTAAAGGGTATTATAACCTATATATATATATACTCATAGCCAATTCATTAAATTCAAGATTTCACATAATCCATATATATTAAACCGAAAAGAAAAATCTCGACATAATAATATTATATCAAAATATTTTTATTTTTACTTTATTACACATCAATAAATACAAAACATACAAAATTAACCCCCCTCCCAAGTATATACTATAGACATATAAAATATAATTAAAAGAATGTATATCAGGTTCACAAGATACAATATCAAAAATTATTATATATAGAGAAATAATTCCTCCCAATAGAGAATCACATCCCAGGTAAGTAATAGCTTATATCATATGTATGAGTATCAGACTGACAGGTCCCTCCAATCAATAAAGTATAGCAACCATGCTTATGATAATGGAGACCTAATCAGAGACAAGCTATAGGCAGTTAGAAATAGAACACAATACCTGTTGAGGACATGATACTGGTGGGATAGGACACCTGGACACCAAGCACCTCGACGCGCGTTTCGCAACCTTCGTCAGGACCAGAACAAGCACCCTAAATAAATACATACCCTAGACCATTACCCCCTAAATACAGACCCCAGACCCGACCCCCTAAAGTAATGCAGACCCCAGACCAGACCCCCTAAACTAATACAGATCCCAGGCCCCCTAAATACAGACCCCTACATAAAGACCCCTAAACTAATGCAGATTCCAGACCAAACTTCCTAAACTAATACAGACCCCAGACCCCCTAAATACAGACCCCCTAAACTAATACAGACCCAAGAACAGACCCTAAATACAGACCCCAGAACAGACCCTTAAATACAGACCCCTGACCAGGCACCCTAAATATACAGACCCCAGACCAGATCCCCCTAATACAGATCCTTTAAACTAATACAAACCCCAGACCAGACCCGCTAAATACAGAACCCAAACCTCCTAAATACAGACCCCAGACCAGACCCCCTAAATAGAAATCCCAGACCTCCTAAATACAAACCCCTTAAACAAATCCATCCCCTTATACTTACCTTTCAGCTCACCTCACAGTCTTCTCTATGGAGTGTTGCTACTGTTCAAGGACCTGCGGTCATGTGACCAGCAGGTCTCTAAACAGTAATAAGAACTGCATACATAAGGCCATGTGACCTTATGTCTGCAGGTCCTTTTGTAGGACCTACACAATGCAGTTTTGTCACGATTTTTTACTCGATTCACGGAAAAATTGCGGCAAAAACGTGACAAAACGCCATTATACCTTGTGTGGCCATGGGCCCACCGGGAGCCTGCCCAAAACGCTCTAATGATGATCCCCTATTGCTTCTATGGGCAAGTCCGTGCCGCAATTGCTGACAAGAATAGGACATGTTCTATAATTTCCGGATAATTTCTACGGCCCAGACACACATCCATAAATATACGAAAAGGTGTCCGTGGCCAATAGAAATAAAGGGGTCCGCAATTTCATCCGTAATTACGGATGAAAATTACGGTCGTGTGCATGGGGTCTAACACTTTTATCGTAAACTGAGATTTAGACCAAGAACTACTCACGGTTTGTTTCATGAATGCATGAATAAACTTTCGTACCCTGATACAGATGATATTTAACGCTGTCTAGGCATTGAATCTAACATAAGTTTATGAATGGAATGGGAGTGATCTCTCATAGTGATCAATCAGCAAACCTGGGAAAAGGGAGAAAACCCTATACGGATATCATAGAGGGTTTTCCAAAGTGAGTACCCCTCCTCTATGAGCTAGAGCAGAGAACCGGTTCATCAATGTTTTACTTGGTTATTTATATGAATGGGGGGTTTGTATTATAAGATTTCAGCAGCTGCAGTGGAAACGTATAGCCAGCTGGAACTTTCCCGAGTGATAAAAGAAACAACCCTTAAGGCCCAGTTGACACTGAATTTTTGGATGCTGATGAGCACCAAAAAACGTCCGAAACTGCATCCCATTGATTTCAAAGGGAGGCGGAGGCGATTTTTTTCCGAGGCATCTTTTAGCCACTCGCAGGGGGAAAAAAGCTGCATGCTCTTTCTTGTCACGTTTCAGCATCTGACCTCTCATTAAAATCAATTGGAGGCATAGAAAGCGTTTTTTGCTGCGTTTTTTGCCAGTGCCGCTCAATGGCTGTGGGCGAAAAACACAGTGAAAAACGCAGCGGAAACCCTGGCAAACCCTGGCAAGAAAGTGCAGGAATTTCTGAAGGAATTTTGAGGCAGATTTTTTTCTGCCTACAAATTCCTCTGTGTGAACAGGGCCTAAAAGTATTTTTTTTTTTTTTGTTTGTTTGACATGCACAGTATAAACCAAATTTACTCAGTTACTGTGATGTGAACAGCGCTTAAGGCTTCGTTCACATCTGCGTAGGAGTCTCCATCGCAGATTTTTTCCAATATCCTGGACATATAGCACAGATTGAGGTAAAATGAGGAAAACCATTCCAGAAACTGTTAGAGATGGATCTGGCACTACCATTGCTTTCATTTTTATATTCTTATGACAAACAGAAAAATGGAAATAACTTCGTTTTCTACACATATTGGAAAAGCATAAGGAAAACAAATCTGCATTAAGTTCAAACAAAAATAAAGTCTCTGTATATAATGGAGTTTAAAAGTAAATAATTTAAGATATTACAATTTAGTGTGAAAGCATTTTCAAGGATTATCTAGAAGCTGCCGACAAACTACAACAGTATCAAAACTAATTAATGTAGCTTATTTATCAGTTGATCTGTTATTATGCTAATAAGGCTTCATCTTTACTTTATGTCAATGGAGGGCATCTTTAAAAAAAAATTAAAAAATTAAAAACAAAAAGGAGATAACATTCATCACTGGAATGAAAAGGCTGCAAAAACGGTTTATACAAATTAGATTATACGTTGTTGGAAAGGAAAGTATGATTAACGTTCATCTCAAACAGGTACATCATGCATCGTGGGACTTGTGCCTTAGGAATACTACAAATATCTACTACAAATGATTGCAATCAAAATGTCTATGTCCCAGGAGGCATCTATCTTACTTCCCCTCCTTCTCACAGACTTCAAATTAGGTTTTTTAGTCCAGTTCTGGATGTACTGGACTATTGTTTAAGCGTCAGATTTTTTTTTGCAGAAAGTTTTTCTACAGAAAATCTGTTCCATACATCTGAACGGGCTTTCTGGAGCCTGTGCATGTACTTCTGAAAACCCCATTCAGATGAATGGAACAGTCACAGAAATGTTAAAACAAATCATTTGTGACTATACCCTTCCAGTGACCAGAGCTTAGGGCTTGCCACTTAGAGAATACGTAATGTCACCTTTAAGGGTATGTGCACACACACTAATTACGTCCGTAATTGACGGACGTATTTCGGCCGCAAGTACCGGACCGAACACAGTGCAGGGAGCCGGGCTCCTAGCATCATACTTATGTACGATGCTAGGAGTCCCTGCCTCTCCGTGGAACTACTGTCCCGTACTGAAAACATGATTACAGTACGGGACAGTTGTCCTGCATAGAGGCAGGGACTCCTAGCATCGTACATAACTATGATGCTAGGAGCCCGGCTCCCTGCACTGTGTTCGGTCCGGGACTTGCGGCCGAAATACGTCCGTCACTTACGGACGTAATTAGTGTGTGTGCACATACCCTAACACCTAAAGCTGGCCATACACATGATACTAAAGTCGGCCAAAATGGCTGATTTTGGCAATTTCGGCTGATCATAGTTTGCAAAATAAACCCAAATGATCGTTAGCTATGGTCAACGGCAGATTTTTTTACTATCGAAAATGTGAGATTTTCTGTACCGATTTCCACAACTTGTGCATGTAGCAAGTGTTTTAGTCTTTCTGTTATTTCTCCCTTTTATTGTGTAACTGTTTTGCATGTTTCTGTATGTCCTTTTCTTGTACCATCTTTTTTTTTTTTTAATAGAATTTTTATCTCATATAAAAAAGTATTATTCACCTGTACCAAACTTGAGCATAATGAAATAATATTATACCTCCCTTTATTTTTAGGCTGCACATACAAACCACCCAAACACCAATAAAAAAAATAAACTAAAAACAAAAAAACAATCACTGAAGTGGGAGGGAAGAAAAAAAAACCTCCATTTCGCTCTTGATTGATGTTTCCTGCATCATCCGACGTCCTTTCAAGGAGATGTCAATCAAGAGCGGAGGGGAGTGGTTTGGGAGGTTTTACGGCCGATTAGCCAAGGCACTGCACTTAATAATGAATGGCTGTTGGACTCTTTAGGCTTCAATAGCATACGGCGCAGGCATGACTTAAGGGGTTAAAAAATTGCATTGCAATAATATATTTATGTGACGCTAATATACTTAAATAAAAAATTCTGTGCTATATGGTGCAGTTCAAACCTCATGAATGATGCAGGAAGTGCTGGAGCTTTTCTAAGGCCTTATTTACATGAGTGTATTTCACGTCCGTGATATGCGCGTGAAAATCACGCACATTGCACGGACCTATGTAAGTCAATGGGGCCATTCAGACATTCCATGTTTTTCATGCAGTGTGTGTCCGCTGCGTGAAACTCACTGCATGTCCTATACTTGAGCATTTTTTGCGCATTACGCACCCATTTAAGTCAATGGGTGCGTGAAAATGACGGAAATCACACGGATGCACATCCGTGTGCTGTGCGTGATTCGCGCAACCGTTGCTCAAGAAATGAAGAGAAAAAGAAAACCACATCCTTCATTTCATTTTGCATACGTCAGAACCACGTGACATAAGGATGCCATACGCGCAAAAATAACGCAGACACGCACCAAACACTGATGACACACGGAACTGCAAAACGCACACGTTCGTGTCAATTAGGCCTAAAAGTGATGACGCTCTGACACGGCCCTACGTGACTGAGGGCTTGCTTCATGTGCTGTTCGTGAACATGACCACAAGGGGCTGTCACATTGCCTATTGCTTGAGTCCTGAGCAGAGCATCAGCTAGCGCTTTGCTCGGGACTACAGCACTGCTCCCAACGTCCATATTTGGTAAATTCCGGGGCTTCCTATCGCTGGAGTTCCTGAGCAGAGCATTAGCTGATGCTCTGCCTGGGGACTCCACAACTTCTGCCAATGTCACTGTCATGGTTGATATATGTTCAATAACCGCTCTGTTAAAAAAAAAAAAAAAAAAAGCAAAAGTTGTCAGCTCTTCCCTATGTGCAATCCCCCCAAGCTGGTGTTTAGTAGCCACTGTCTCTCCTATGTGCATCCCCCAAATCCGGTGTTCAGTAGCCGCAGTCTCTTCTATGTGCATCGCCCCTACCACCCTACTGCAGCCTCGTATGCACCGCAGATGGATCATCTTTGCAAAGAAAATTCAGGGACAAGGGTCACACTGAAATGTCAGTTTAATAACTGATTAATTGGTTTATGTCACATACATGGTAAAAGTTTTCTTATATGACTTACATGTTTGCATGGCACACTGAGTACTTCATCTTTGATTTTTATTTTTTTTATTTGCACCACATACAAAAGTGGTTTCCTACCCCTGCTTTAGAGTAAAAAAAAAAAAAAAGGAAATAAAATCTCACTTCTGCCTATCAATCAATAAAATTCTATAATTTTTTTTTCAATAAATTGCAGTTTGTACACGGGTTCAGAGACACCCAATAAACACAGTTTTAGACCTCATGCACACGGCCGTAGCTGTATGCATGGTCCGTGATTATGGCACGGACAGGCAGCGGATTGTCATCTGCGGGCCGTCCGCAATCATGGACTGTGCACACACAAAATGTGCATTGTTTTTAATGAGCCCGGACTGCAATTGTGGACTGTATAATGACATGGCCTATTTTTTTTTGCGGTCCAGGCAATGCATGGACCGTGGAAACCACGGTCGTGTGCAATGGCCCATAGGTTAGCATGTGTTTTATACTGCAATTGCAGATAGTAAATGGTCGCAAATGCCCGGTCGTGTGCATGGGGCCGAAAGTTTATTAGCACATTCAAATGTGTGATAGTCCATTTCCTTTGGTTTTGTACATTTTATTTAAATATACAATACCTTACATGTATTTGCTTCAGTACTAAAGAGCTGCATGAATTTCTTACACAGAAGCTACTCCTCTTTTTTAAGGACGCACACCACATAAACATTTACTTAATTTACCTTGCTTTCTCATTTTTTAAATATACTTTGCTTAATAAAATTGCAAGAAAGTAATTAAACACTGTCTACTGCCACATTTTAGTCATAACATTGTTTGAGCATTATTTGTGCTAATGCCCTCGCTTGAAAGCATTTGTTTCCATAGTCATGGATTGAATAGGATAATCAGGAAAATGTGCAGTATTTGGGTTACCTTCACTTTGCATGAAATATAGTTAGACAATGACAATACACAGATACAAAGTTCAATTACTGTTTGCAGCAAATGAACATAATCATGTAAACATGACCATAATGATGTGGGTGCACTATACTGTACTTAAAAGGGTTGTCCAGTTTAGAAAACCCATTTTCATATACCCTATTAGGATATGCTGAGCTAATAGAGGGGGTCCTCTGTTCAGGATCTTCATCTCTTGGCTAGAGTGGAGAGGGGCTACAAAGTCTATCTTTCTGGAGGACCTGTCCTGTTCTGCATTACACAGACAACCCATTGATCTGAATAGACACTGTGTAATTCTTAATATCCCCTGTGGTGGCACTGCAGGAAAATGAAACACTTCCTGACAGGTTTCCCCACAGATTACAGATGATCGCTGAGGGTCCCAGCAGGGAGACACTCTGTGAATGGACCCCTCTACTGCTACATTTAGACGTATTGTGAATGGACGCTTCTAAGGCTACTTTCAGATGAGCGTAGCTAACCTCGTGACATAAGGATGCCATACGCGCAAAAATAACGCAGACACGCACCAAACACTGATGACACACGGAACTGCACACGTTCGTGTCAATTAGGCCTAAAAGTGATGACGCTCTGACACGGCCCTACGTGACTGAGGGCTTGCTTCATGTGCTGTTCGTGAACATGACCACAAGGGGCTGTCACATTGCCTATTGCTTGAGTCCTGAGCAGAGTATCAGCTAGCGCTTTGCTCGGGACTACAGCACTGCTCCCAACGTCCATATTTGGTAAATTCCGGGGCTTCCTATCGCTGGAGTTCCTGAGCAGAGCATTAGCTGATGCTCTGCCTGGGGACTCCACAACTTCTGCCAATGTCACTGTCATGGTTGATATATGTTCAATAACCGCTCTGTTAAAAAAAAAAAAAAAAGATAGCAAAAGTTGTCAGCTCTTCCCTATGTGCAATCCCCCCAAGCTGGTGTTTAGTAGCCACTGTCTCTCCTATGTGCATCCCCCAAATCCGGTGTTCAGTAGCCGCAGTCTCTTCTATGTGCATCGCCCCTACCACCCTACTGCAGCCTCGTATGCACCGCAGATGGATCATCTTTGCAAAGAAAATTCAGGGACAAGGGTCACACTGAAATGTCAGTTTAATAACTGATTAATTGGTTTATGTCACATACATGGTAAAAGTTTTCTTATATGACTTACATGTTTGCATGTCACACTGAGTACTTCATCTTTGATTTTTATTTTTTTTATTTGCACCACATACAAAAGTGGTTTCCTACCCCTGCTTTAGAGTAAAAAAAAAAAAAAAAAGGAAATAAAATCTCACTTCTGCCTATCAATCAATAAAATTCTATAATTTTTTTTTCAATAAATTGCAGTTTGTACACGGGTTCAGAGACACCCAATAAACACAGTTTTAGACCTCATGCACACGGCCGTAGCTGTATGCATGGTCCGTGATTATGGCACGGACAGGCAGCGGATTGTCATCTGCGGGCCGTCCGCAATCATGGACTGTGCACACACAAAATGTGCATTGTTTTTAATGAGCCCGGACTGCAATTGTGGACTGTATAATGACATGGCCTATTTTTTTTTGCGGTCCAGGCAATGCATGGACCGTGGAAACCACGGTCGTGTGCAATGGCCCATAGGTTAGCATGTGTTTTATACTGCAATTGCAGATAGTAAATGGTCGCAAATGCCCGGTCGTGTGCATGGGGCCGAAAGTTTATTAGCACATTCAAATGTGTGATAGTCCATTTCCTTTGGTTTTGTACATTTTATTTAAATATACAATACCTTACATGTATTTGCTTCAGTACTAAAGAGCTGCATGAATTTCTTACACAGAAGCTACTCCTCTTTTTTAAGGACGCACACCACATAAACATTTACTTAATTTACCTTGCTTTCTCATTTTTTAAATATACTTTGCTTAATAAAATTGCAAGAAAGTAATTAAACACTGTCTACTGCCACATTTTAGTCATAACATTGTTTGAGCATTATTTGTGCTAATGCCCTCGCTTGAAAGCATTTGTTTCCATAGTCATGGATTGAATAGGATAATCAGGAAAATGTGCAGTATTTGGGTTACCTTCACTTTGCATGAAATATAGTTAGACAATGACAATACACAGATACAAAGTTCAATTACTGTTTGCAGCAAATGAACATAATCATGTAAACATGACCATAATGATGTGGGTGCACTATACTGTACTTAAAAGGGTTGTCCAGTTTAGAAAACCCATTTTCATATACCCTATTAGGATATGCTGAGCTAATAGAGGGGGTCCTCTGTTCAGGATCTTCATCTCTTGGCTAGAGTGGAGAGGGGCTACAAAGTCTATCTTTCTGGAGGACCTGTCCTGTTCTGCATTACACAGACAACCCATTGATCTGAATAGACACTGTGTAATTCTTAATATCCCCTGTGGTGGCACTGCAGGAAAATGAAACACTTCCTGACAATTTTCCCCACAGATTACAGATGATCGCTGAGGGTCCCAGCAGGGAGACACTCTGTGAATGGACCCCTCTACTGCTACATTTAGACGTATTGTGAATGGACGCTTCTAAGGCTACTTTCAGATGAGCGTAGCTAACCTCGGACGTGAAAAATTTCAGTTTTTCACGTCCGAGGCGCACCCGTGCGGGACGCGTTGTCACGGACCCCTCCTAGACTAGAGTCTATGGAGGGATGCGTAACACGCAGGAAAATAGAACATGTCCTATTTTTTCACGGACCCTTCACACGCTCTGTTGAAACAGCTGTCGTGTGAACGGACCCATTATAATACATGAGTCCGTGTGATGGCCGTTGTTTTAATGACCGTCACAGGGATGAGATACACGCTCGTCTGAATGCACCCTGACAAGTAGGCATTTTTCAATGCGGAGAACCCTTTTAATTCACATTTGTACTAGACACGTTGGAACATTTATAAAAGTTAGTGCCTGTACCTTTGCCTCTATCAGTCTAATTATCTCCAAGACTTTTCTTGTGTCTCTCCTCTGTTCTAGAATATACTTTATTATGTCCAGCAATTTCCAACCAAACAACCCTTCAAACACTTACATCAAGTAACCTGGTGTAGGGTTTCCTCCTCAACTAACATTAATGTGACTGTAGCCATTGCACCTGCTATGGGGCTCAGAGGATAAAGGGTCTCTTCAGGTGCCAAGCCCTTGTTCCTTTTTGGGCAAAAATACAGTTGTGGCTTTTTGTTTTCTAGCTCTAATAGATGGGTTCTCTTTATTCATAAGATCTGATATATAACACAACTAACTTTGGTTGCTGCTGTTTACTGCTCCAGTCCTCTTTACTATCAACAATGAATAAGGCTCATTCCTGATGGTGCTATGGTGCCCTATGAATTATACTTACAACCCTGTCAACAACTATTCCTATACTGCCTCCCTTTGCCCTCAACATTGAGCCTCAGCTATTTAAATCCACTAAAGATTTAAAGGTAAGTATAGTATATTACTGCACTTACAATACACCAAAGTTCTTGGTTGGTTTAATGTGTAAATAATTGAGCAAATGTGATTAGCTATTTTTTTTTTCTTCTTTATAGATGGTGATAAATTACATTTTAAAACAGACGACACTTCACTGCAACGAGTGGAATTAAAGATAATTTTGATTCTGCCCATTTTACCCCTTCTAAAGTGTTAGAATGAGGGGGCAGCACCCTCTGACATGCAATTGGCCCCCCACAATGTGATCAAGTGCTAATAGTTGTCAAGGCAGCCTGGAGGCCTAATGAAGACCCTCAGGTAATAGGAGCCTGTCAAAATTGCTATATACCGCAATACATAAGTATTGCAGTGTATATTGCAAGCGATCCAACGATTGCTGGTTGAAGTCCCCTAGGGGAACTTCTAAAAAAATTTTTTAAATGTACCTAAAAATATACATATAAAAATAAAAAAAAACAAAAACCTTTTCTAATTTTTTCCCTAAAGTAATGTTAAAAAAAATAAAAGTTAACATAACTGGTATCGCTGCGTCCGTAAAAGTCGGAACTATTACAATATAACGTTATGTGACCCATTTGTACCCAAAAATGGTACCAATAAAGACTACAGCTTGCCTCGCAAAAAATAAGCCATCACACCGCTAAATCGACAGAAAAATAAAAAGTTATGGCTCTCAGAATATGGCAGCACAATTATTTTGTTTTTATAAAACATAAAAAAATATTAATTTTTACTGCACAATGAACACAGTAAAAACTAAATCCCCCCAAAAATGTTGCGATCGCTGTTTTTTGCCCATTTCACCCCACAAATATTTATTTTTTCCGTTTCCCAGTTCATTATATGGCACAATAAATGGTGCCATGAAAAACTACAACTTGTCAGACAAAAAACAAGCCCTTATACGGGTATGTTGACGAAAAAAGAAAAATTTAATGGCTTTTAGAAGGCAGGGAGGAAAAAACGAAAAGGAAAAAACAAAAATTGTCTTTGTCATTAAGGGGTTAAAATTACAAAGCACAATATTTTAATTATGAAAAAAAAACACTGAAAGGTGTACATAGCCTTTAATAAAATAAATTACAGGTTATACTGACTCTTCTCACAAAGCTATATATCAATCTGCTCAACTCCCCCTGTTCTATAATGTGTTGCCCACAGATTGGACTGCATTTTCAACATGACAGGTTCCCTTTAAGACCATACTGTTCAGGGTGGAAAATTCATATGTAAAATTTGTAGTACTTTATGCATTTATGCATGTTTATTCAATCTACTTTGTCTCCAGGGCATTAACAACTACGGAGACATAAATCATACAAACCTGCAATAAATATGGACTGTGACAACACTGCAGACATTACATGCATATAAGATGAACAGAGTAGACTACATACTTTATCTTTTCATAGTAAACAGCGCTTTGGGTCACACTTTTCTTATGAAATCAAAGTTAATGATATTGATATGATGCACTTCCATGCTCAACAATCAGAAACATGACTACAAGGTGAATTCTATGTTTAGTAAATATAGAAAGCATTCGATGAATTCTACCATCAAAATATATTGTCAAAGTTACAGTAAGAATACGTTCACATAGTCCCTACAGCCTATTTTAGCAGTCAATTCCCATTTTCAAAAAGGTTTTAAAAACAAAATAATTAAAAAAATGGATCCTCAAAAACTTTAAACTATGAATTAATACATTGTTAAGCCATGACACTAAATCTACTGACAAGTCAAGTGAAGAATGTCACGATCTTGGGGTATGTGAACCCACTAGGCCGGTCCGCCGTAGCGGAGTGGCAGCTGGCCACACAGCAGTCTATGCAAGGTCAATGTAAAGTCTTTAGCACAAGAATACCTGTAAGAGTCCAGACAGATACGAGGTGTATCAGAGGCTTTGGCACAGATGGAGCTTGATGTGGTAGATGAAACCAGATGTGGCAGATGACACCAGACATGGCAGATGATACCAGACGTGGTAGATGACACACTCAACTCCAACTAAAGGCTTAGGCTCCAATACAACACAGCAACAGGATACAGGAAGCAGGATACGGGAACACTAGGAGCAAGAAACAACTAAGGGACCATTTACAATACGAACATGGGTAGGCAACAACAATGCTCAGGCAAGTAGTGAAAGGGCGTAGAACTTTTTGCATGTGCGCGCGCTAGCTCTTTAAGGCCAGGGACGAGTGCGCGAATCCTAGAAGACAGTCCAGAGCAGGACAGCCACGTGGGCTGGCATTTCCGAGGAGGGAGACGCTGGCGAGAAGTCAGAGGTCTGCGGTCCAAAGATGAGGAACGGCTTATAGAACCCCCGATCCCCCCTTACGCCCCCTCTTCTTAGGTCCAGAGCGTAAGAGGAATCTTTTAATAAGGGTAGGGGCATTAGGGTTCTCTTCTAGCTTCCAAGACCTCTCCTCAGGACCAAACACTTTCCAGTCCACTAGATAGAAAGTCCTTCCTCCTATTCTCTTGTAGTCCAGAATCTCCTTCACCTCGAAGACATCAGAAGGACCGCTGAGAGCAACTGCAAAACTAGGAGATTTACTATAGCAGTTCAGAACCAGAGGCTTAAGGAGGGACACGTGGAACGAGTTGGGAATCCTGAGAGTAGGGGGCAGTCAAAGTTTATAGAAAACAGGGATTATTTGTTGCAAAACTTCGAAAGGACCAAGGAATCTGGGAGCGAATTTGTGAGAAGGCAACTTGAGACTAATGTTTCTTGAGGATAGCCAGACCTTGGCTCTGGGGGAGAATTGAGGGGGAGCTTTTCTTTTACTATGCCTTTTCATGCCACTGTCTAAAGGATCGCAAACTTGGTTTGCTGCCAGATGTGAATGAAAGTTCCAAATTAAGAATTAGCTGCCAGAACTTGAGTCATGGCTGGCACAGGAAGAGGAACTCGTGGATGCTGACTGTATACAATGTAGAAAGGAGAAGAAGCAGTAGACTCACTTGTATGATTATTGTAAGAGAACTCTTCCCAAGGCAGAAGCTGTACCCAATAGTCATGTTGGGCAGAGACAAAATGAAAAAGCTAATTCTCTCAAATTGGATTGGTCCTCTCCACTTGACCATTAGACTGTGAATGATAGGCAGGGGCATCAGGGACAGGCAGAGGTAAGAGCAGACCAGCAGGTTTGTAATGAGTAGACTTTTTTGAGGCATAGTTCGTACATGTGGAAACATAGTCCACAACATCTCTAGACAGCATGGGTCACCAGTAATGACGAGATATCAAGTCCCGTGTCTTACAGACATCAGAGTGCAGTGGCAGATCATCATTAGGGCGGCACGGGCGGCCGACCGGGGCCCAAGGCTACCAGGGGGCCCATGGCCACCCGAACCGCACATGACCGCATGGCCCCCCTCATGCCCGGTGGCATCGCTAGCACTGGAGGGGCCCCCAGTGCTAGCTGCAGCCACATTCACTTGTATCTGAGTCCTCAGAACAAAGATACAAATGAATATTGTAGGCTGCAGGACACGTTAGGCCCGCAGCCTATAAGGCGCC
This sequence comes from Rhinoderma darwinii, assembly GCF_050947455.1. Lineage (NCBI taxonomy): Eukaryota > Metazoa > Chordata > Amphibia > Anura > Rhinodermatidae > Rhinoderma > Rhinoderma darwinii. Next base: position 350,368,623 of record NC_134690.1, read on the forward strand.
GGGAAGACTCCCTGTGCAGGCCGGAGTGGTCACGTACTGCATCATGCCGATCTGCACTTGCATCCCACCGGGCGGATGCGCAAATGTCCGGCCGGAGCGCGTAGAGGGTAAGGTAAGTACAATATTAATTTTTTTAGGGGGGGCAGCGCTGTGTGGCCCTATATACAAGGGGGATGAGGAGCATTGTGTGGCCCTATATACAAAGGGGAGTGTTGTGTGTGTGCACTATATACAAGGGGGAGCTCTGTGTGGCCCTATATACAAGCGGTGGGAGCGCTGTTTGCACTATATAGAAGGGCAAGAGCGCTATATAAAAGGGGGGAGGGGAGAGCTGTGTGGCCCTATATACAAGGGGGAGCGCTGTGTGGCCCTGTATACAAGGGGGGAGCACTGTGTGGCCCTATATACAAGGGGGAGCGCTGTGTGGCCCTATATACAAGGGGTAGCACTGTGTGGTCCTATATACAAAGGGGAGCGCTGTGTGACACTATATAAAAGGGGGGAGCACAGTGTGGTCCTATATACAAAGGGGGAGTGCTGTGTGACACTATATAGAAAAGGGGTAGCGCTGTGTGACACTATACAAAGGGGGGAGTGCTGTGTGACACTGTATACCAAGTGGGAGCTCTGTGTGACACTATATACAAGAGGGGGAGCGCTGTGTAGCACTATATACAAGGGGGAATGCTGTGTGGCCCTATATACAAAGGGGGAGGGCTGTGTAGCACTATATACAAGGGGGGGGGCTGTGTGGCGCTATCCACAGGGGTATGTGTGTGGCGCTCTCTACAGGGGGCTGTGTGGTGCTATTTACAAGAGGGGGAGGGCTGTCTGGCGCTCTCTACAGGGAGGCTGTGTGGCGCTATCTATAGGGCTGTGTGTGGTGCACTCTAATGGGGTGGCTGTGGGGTGCTATCTATAGGAGGCTGTGTGTAACACTCTATGGGGATGTGTGTGGTTCTAGCTATAGGGGGATGTGTGATATCTACAGGGGGCTGTGTGTGACGCTCTCTACAAAGGGGCTGTGTGGTGCTATTTATAGGGGGCTGTGTGTGGTGCTATCTACAGGGGGCTGTGTGTGGCACTATGTACATGGGGCACTGTGTATGTAGTGCATTATTTTACAGTGTTTGACACAATTATATTCAGGGGTATAGTGTATGGTTTTATTATATTCAGGGGCACAGTGTTTGGTACTATTTTATTCAGAAGCGCAGTGTATGGTGCTATTATATTTAGGGACGCAGTGTTTGGCACCATGATAATTCTATTTTCGTTTATAGGTGTGGAAATGTTGGAAAAGTGAGGAGTCGAAGACATCTGAGTGACAAATTCTGCAGAAATGGGTCATGGCCGGGAGAAGTCGTCATGAACTCTGGACCTTATGGAGAAGAAAAGAGGGAAAAAACAATTACTAGAATCTAAGACGTTGTCACCTGTGACTCACTAGATTTATAGAGAATCTGTCACCTCTCGTGACATGTTTATTATAGGAAAATCTTGTATTTCACAAAAAGTCTTTGTGCAGTTCAGGACTGATAGACAATTCCCCTTGTCAGGAGGTTGTGTCCCTGCACAGTGTGATCCCGTCAGTATGTAGGGACACAGCCCTGTGACAAGGGGAATCGTAATACGCATTTGTTGATGCTTGCACAAAAAAGTAGTGCTAACAATAGTTACGGCGCAAATTTAGGTAACAGCCCAGGGCCTATGGTCTACTTAATCCACCACTGCCAGAGTGCCCAGACAGTTTGGAGCTGTGTCCCCAGCGGAGAATTCTCTTCCTGTCTGCAAGACGAACAAAAGTCTTTCCGGGTGGAATGTCTCTAGTTTGCAGAGGGCAATACTCCTAGAATGATCTATGATATATTAAGGAATTTCCTCAGAGTTATTAATTTTAAATGATCGAGACAGGGCATCAACCTTCACATTTTTGTCTGATAGGTGCTAGTGGAGCAGGAGTTGGAATCAGGCAAAAAACTGTGACTATCTGGCTTGGCGAGGATTTAATCATTGTGCTGTTTCTAGCTACCTCAGTAGGTACCTCACGTTCCTGTGATCCGTATAAATGATCATAGGATGCATAGCGCCCTCCAGCAACCACTCCTCTAATGCCAACTTGACGGCCAGCAACTCCCGATCCCCGATGGAGTAGTTGCGCTCTGCAGAAGAGAATAATTGGAAAAGAAGCCACAAGCCACTGTCTTGCCCTTGGAGTTTCTTTAAAACAGCAATGCTCCAGCATCAACGGAAGATGCATCCACCTCCAGGTAGAACTGTCAAGACACGTCAGGATGATGAAAAATTGAGGTTGAGGTGAAAGCGCTATTGAGAGTGGTAAATGTTGACTCTGCCTTCGGAGGCCAGACCTTGGCATTCACCCCTTCTTAGTAAGAGCAGATATTGGAAAGGTCAGTGTCGAGAAGTTTGGGATAAATTGCCGGTAGAACTTTGCGAATTCCAAAAATCGTTGTATAGACACAAGACCCTGTGGACGTGGCTATTCTAAGACAGACTTCACCTTCTCTGGCCTCATCTTAAGTCCACGATCAGAGATTATGTAGCCCAGAAAGATCAGAGATTATGTAGCCCAGGAAGGGCAGAGAGTTCCTCTCAAACACACATTTTTGGAGTTTAGCATATGAGCGATTCCCCCTTAACCACAACAGGACTTGGCAAACATGCTTCCAATGCGTTGTCAGATCGCGTAAGTAGATCAGTATGTCCTCCTTAGAGACCACCACACAGAACATGGAATGTTCAGGTATCATGTGGTCTTGTTATGTCATGGAATGTTTGGGTATCATGTGGTCTTCAGATGTCATGTTATGTTCAGGTATCATGTGGTCTGGTGATCTCATAGAATGTTCAGGTATCATGTGGTCTTTAGATGTCAAGAAATGTTCAGGTATCATGTGGTCTTGAGATGTCATGGAATGTTCGGGTATCATGTGGTCCTCAGATGTCATGGAATGTTCAGGTATCATGTGGTCTTGTGATAGATATCATGGAATGTTCAGGTAACATCTGGTCTTGTGATCTCATGGAATGTTCAGGTATCTTGTGGTCTTGAGATGTCATGGAATGTTCAGGTATCAAGTGGTCTTGAGATGTCATGGAATGTTCAGGTATCATGTGGTCTTGAGATGTCATGGAATGTTCAGGTATCGTGGTCTTGTGATGTCATGGAATAGTCAGAAATCATGTAATCATGTGATGTCATGGAATGTTCAGGTATCATATGGTCTTGTGAAGTCATGGAATGTTCAGGTATCATGTGGTCTTGAGATGTCATGGAATGTTCAGGTATCATGTGGTCTTGTGATGTCATGGAATGTTCAGGTATTATGTGGTTTTGTGATGTCATGAAATGTTGTGGTGTTTTGCGGTCTTGTGATGTCATGGAATGTTCAGGTATCATGTGGTCTTGTGATGTAATGGAATGTTCAGGTATCATGTGGTCTTGTGATGTCATGGATAGTTCAGGTAACATCTGGTCTTGTGATGTCATGGAATGTTCAGGTATCATGTGGTCCTGAGATGTCATGGAATGTTCAGGTATCATGTGGTCTTGTGATGTCATGGAATGCTCGTGTATCATGTGGTCTTGTGATGTCATGGAATGTTGAGGTATCAAGTGGTCTTGAGGTGTCATGGAATGTTCAGGTATCATATGGTCTTATGATGTCATGGAATGTTGTGGTGTCTTGTGATGTCATGGAATGTTCAGGTATCATGTGACCACATAATAACTGAACATTCCATGACAGCACAAGACCATATGATACGTGGACATTCCATGATATTAGAAGACCACGTGATACCTAAACATTCCGTGACATCACAAGACAACATAATGACTTAAAATTGCATGAAATCAAAAGACCACATGATACCTGAACAATCCATGACATCACAAGTCCACATGATACCTGAACATTCCATAACATCCCAAGACACCACAACACTCCATGACATCACAAGACCACATGATATCTCAACATTCCATGACATCACAAGTCCACATGATACCTGAACATTCCATAACATCACAAGACACCACAACACTCCATGACATCACAAGACCACATGATATCTCAAAGTTCCATCACATAACAAGTCCACATGATACCTGAACATTCCATGACATCTCAAGACCACATAATAACTGAACACTCAATGACATCACAAGACGACTTGATACCTGAACATTCCATGACATCTTAAAGGGAACCTGTCACCAGCATTTCACCTATTAAACCAGCAATACCAGGTGGTAGTGGGTGAAAAATCATTTCTATATAACCTATAATTGTCTTCTTGGTCGGCTCTGTAGCTTTCGTTTTTTAGTATTCGCAGACCATATGCTAATGAGCATAAAAGAGTACTATCTTTGTTTGAAAAGAATCAAATCTTCATTTGAAAGGAGTCATATCTTCATTCCTCAAGTCTTTCCATGACATCAAATCACAAGACCACATGATACCTGAACATTCCAGGACATCACAAGACCACATGATACCTGAACATTCCATTACATCACAAGACCACATGATACCTGAACATTCCATGACATCACAAGACCACAGGATACCTGAACCTTCCATGACATCACAAGACAACATGATACCTGAACATTCCATAAAAACACAAGACCACATGATATCTGAACATTCCATGACATCACAAGACCACATGATACCTGAACATTCCATAACATCACAATATTCTATGACATCAAAAGACCACATAAAACCTGAAGATTTCATGACATCACAAGACCACATGATGCCTGAAGATTCCATGACGGCACAAGACCACATGATACCTAAAGATTCTATGACATCACAAGAGCACATGATACCTGAAGATTCCATAACATCACAAGACCAGAAAACACAACAACATTCCATGACATCACAAGAGAACATGATAACTGAATATTCCGTGACATCACAAGACCTTATAATACCTGAAGATTCCTTGACATCACAAGCCCACATGACACCTGAAGATTCCATGACATCACAAGGCCACATGTTACCTCAAAATTCCATGACATCACAAGACCAAATGATACCTGAACATTCTATGACATCATAAGACCAAGTGATACCTGAAGAATCCATGACATCACAAGACCACAAAACAGCACTACATTCCATGACAGCACAAGACCACATGATACCTGAACATTCCATGACATCACAAGACCACATGATACCTGAACAATCCATGACATCACAAGACCACATGGTACCTAAACACTCCATCAAATCATAAGTCCACATGAAACCTGAACATTCCATTACATCACAAGACACCACAACATTCCATGACATCACAAGACCACATGATATCTGAACATTCCATGACATCACAACACCAAATGTTACCTGAACATTCCATGACATCACAAGACCACAAGACACCACAACATTCCATGACATCACAAGACCACATGATATCTGAACATTCCATGACATCACAACACCAAATGTTACCTGAACATTCCATGACATCACAAGACCACATGATACCTGAACATTCCATGACATCACAAAACCACAAGATACCTTAACATTCCATGACATCACAAGACCACATGATACCTGAACATTCTATGTAATCACAAGACCACGTGATACCTGAACATTCCATGACATCACAAGACTACATGATACCTGAACATTCCATGACATCCCAAGACCACATGATACCTGAACATTCCATGATAAAACAAGACCACATGATACCTGAACATTACATGACATCACAAGACCACATGATACTTGAACATTCTGACATCACAAGACCACGTGATACCTTAACATTCCATTACATCACAAGACCACATGATACCTGAACATTCCATGACATCACAAGACCACATGATACCTGAACATTCCATGACATCACAAGACCACATGATACCTGAACATTCAATGACATCACAAGACACCACAACATTCCATGACATCAAAAGACTGCAGTATACCTGAACATTCCATGACATTACAAGACCACATGATGCCTGAAGATTCCATGACATCACAAGACCACATGATACCTGAACATTCCATGACATCACAAGACCATATGACCATATTATACCTGAAGATTCCATGACATCTCAAAACCACATGATACCTGAACATTGAATGACATCAGAAAGCAAAATGATACCTGAACTTTTCATGACATTACAAGACCACATGTTACCTGAACATTCCATGACATCACAAGAACATATAATACCTGAAGATTCCATGATATCACAAGCCCACTAGACACCTGAAGCTTCCATGACATCTCAAGACCACATGATACCTGAACATTCTATTACATCACAAGACCACGTGATAACTAAACATTCCATGACATCACAAGACTACATGATACCTGAACATTCCATGACATCAGAAGACCACATGATACCTGAACATTACATAAAAGCACAAGACCACATGATACCTGAACATTCCATGACATCACAAGACACCACAACATTCCATGACTTCACAAGACCACATGATGATGCCTGAACATTCTATGACTTTACAAGACCACATGATACATGAACATTCCATGACATCAGAAGAATTGCGTATATGGATCAATTTCTAATCCCGGCGTAGATACAGCTTTGTGATCACCTTGGCCCCACACATTCAGTCGAAGAGCTCTGAGTTAAGCGGCATGGGGTACATGTTTTTGACCGTGATTTCGTTCAAACCTCGGTAATTGATACACGGACAAAGAGATCCAACTTTATTTATGAAGAAGAATCCGGCACTGGCCGGGGAGGAAGTCTTCCGGATGAACCCGCTCTCAAGGTTCACCTTAATGTACGCAGACATTGCCTGGGTCTCTGGCAAGGAGAGAGAATAGACTTGTCCACGAGGGGGCGAAACGTCAAGGAGCAGTTCAATAAGACATTGAGACAGTGGAGGCAAAACAGTACGAACCTGAGGCAGGCAGCGGCGAAGACACTTGGATCCTCATTGGAGGATTTCTCTGGATCTCCAGTTAAGAACCAGAGCATGTAGACAAAGCCAAGGAGAATAGGGTGCTGCGTTTTCTGGCTTTTGTGGACATTAACGCACAAGATGACCTTTGAGACCACAATACAGACACAAACCTGAAGAGTGTCTGCATTGTTTCTCCTGATCTGACAATTTGATTCTGTCCACCTGCATTGACTCTTCAGGTGGAACAACAGGAGAAGGCAGCAGGGGTTTCTGGAATGAAGGTGCCAGTCTATAATGTTGTCTCTGCCGGCGAACCTCCTGGTCACGTTCCTGGATCTTCATGTCGACCCGGGTCGCGCATCCAGGGTGGATGAAAGATCGTGAGCTGCGAGTGTGCAAAAGGGGATGGCATACTCCCCCACCGTCGACTCACCTTTTTTGAGGGTTAGCAGAGAGGCAGCTGCAGAGGATGTTCAACCCGGTTCCTCGAACACTGAAAAGTCTCTAGAAACAGGGGCAGATCAGAGAATTCTGGGCCCTCTCGTTCCAAGATGGGGTTCGCCCATGCCATGCCTTTGCCAGCAAGGAGAGAAATAATGAATGCTACCTTGGCCTCATCAGAGGGGAAGAGATCATCACGCAATCTAAAGTGGATCGTAAATTGATTAATGAAGCCTCTACAGACCCTAAGATTCTCGTCATAGCGAGGCGGTAGAGGCAGCAATTGTAGATCCAGGACAGGCAGGAGGGGTAACAGGTAGTGGAACAGCAGCAGCATCCAGGGGAGGGGCAGTAGGATGATCCAAACTGGTGATGATTGAATATCCCACATGTGGCCCTAGTGTGCTAATGTACTGAAACACAGGCTTCAGACGCAAAGCAGCACCTAGTGGATTTTGGGGCCTTTCATTAGAAAATATTTGAAAAGCAACGTCTTCTGATTAGGGCAATACCCCATATGTGGTAATAAACTGCTGTTTGGACTCAGGGCTCAGGACTCAGAACGGAAGGAGCACCATTTGGGTTTTGAAGTTTATGTTTTGCTGGAATGGTTTTCGGGTGCCATGTCACCATGGACCAAAATAGTGGAACCCCAAAAGTGACCCCATTTGGGAAACTGCATCCCTGAAGGAATTTATTGAAGAGTATGGTGAGCATTTTGACCCCAGAGGTTTTTTGCTGAATTTAGTGGAATTAGGCAGTGAAAATGAAAATGTACATTTTTATCTAATAAAATGTAGTTTTAGCTCAGATTTTTCCATTTTCACAATAGATAAAGAAGAAAAAAGCACCCTAACATTTGTAACATGAACTCTTCTGAGCACGGCAATACCCCATATATGGTAATAAACTGCTGTTTGGACACATGGCAGGGCTTAGAAGGGAAGGAGCACCATTGAAATTTACATTTTTTTTCTGATAAAACGTTGAAATTGTAAATTTTTGCAAGAAAAAAGGGAGAAAAAGCACCCCAACATTTAAAAAGCAATTTCTACCGATTACAGAAATACCCCACATCTGGTAATAAACTGTTGTTTGGACACACAGCAGGGCTTAGAAGGGAAAAAGCACCATTTGGCTTTCGGTGCTCAAGTTTTGCTGGAATGGTTTTCAGGTGTCATGTCACATTTGCAAAGCCCCTGAGGGACCAAAACAGTGGAAATCCCCCAAACGTGACCTCATTTGGAAAACTAAAGCCCTCAAGGAATTTATTGAGTGGTATAGTGTGAATTTAGACCCCACAGTTTTTTGGTGGAATTTAGTGGAATTAGGCCATGAAAATAAATATCAACATATTTTCCACTAAAATGTTGACATTTTTCATTTCTACAAGGAGAAAAAGCACCCCAACATTTTTAAAGCAATCTCTCACGAGTACGGCAATATCCCACATGTGGTAATAAACTGCTGTTTGGATACACGGCAGGGCTCAGAAAGGCAGGAGCGCTACTTGGCATGTAGTTTTTGGGCGCCATGTCGCATTTGCAAAACCCCTGCCGGACCAAATCAGTGGAAACACCCCAAAAGTAATCTCATTTGGAAAACTACAACCCTGAAGGAATTTATCAAGGGGTATAGTGAGCATTTTGACCCCACAGGCTTTTTTGCGGAATTTAATGGAATTATGCTGTAAAATTGAAAAAAAAATTCTGACAAAACGTGGACATTTTCAATTTTTACAAGGAATAAAGGGGAAAAAGCACCCAAGATTTTAAAAACAATTTCTCCTGATTACGGCAATACCCTATATGTGGTCATATGTGGTCATATGGGCGCCATGTTGCATTTGCAAAACCCTGAGGTACCAGAGTACAGTGGAAACTCCATTTTAGAAACTACACCCCTCAAGGCATTTATCATTTGCCTGGACATATGACAGAGCTCAGAAGTGAAGAGCAACATGCACATTTGAAATCTATTTTGGTGATTTTCACAGCATTGGCCCACAATTGCAGGGCTCTGAGGTCAAATAGTAAAACAAGTAGTGGCCCCTTATTTTAGAAACTACACCCCTTAAGGCATTCTAAGGGGTGTAGTGAGCATTTTGACCCCACAGGTGTTTTTTCAGTAGAAATTAATGCACAGCGGATGGTGCAAAGTGAAAATTTTCCACTGATATGCCATTTTAGTGCATAATATGTTGTGCCCAGTTTGTGCCACCGAAGACAAATGCCTCATAAAATCTTAAGTGGGTTCTCCCGGGTATGGAGATGCCATATATGTGGACGTAAACTGGGCAGGCTGTAGGGTTCAGAAATAAGGGAGTGTCATTTGGCATTTGAAGCCCAGATATTGTTTGGTAGTTGTTCTGTTTGGGGTTTTACTGTTATTTCTGTTTATAATATGGGGGCATATGTAAGCTATGTGGGGTACATCAGGGCATAATAAGAGGGTATAGTAATGCGGTAAATAAATAATAATTCATAGATGTGTGCCGGTGTCTCACTGATAAATGGTGCCCAATCTTATCGCCTTTTGGAACACTGCACATTTTGCGCTGCCATATTCTGCGAGCCAGAACTTTTTTATTTTTTCTCCACTGGAGCTGTGTGAGTGCTTATTTTAAAAAAATCTGTGTAAGAGCTTGTTTTTTGCGGGACCGTTTGTAGTTTTTATTGTTACTGTTTTGGGTTACATGCGACTTTTTGATCACTTTTTATTCCATGTTTTGGGAGGGGTGGTGATAAAAAAAATAGCGATTATGGCATAAATTTTTTTTTTGCGGGAAAAATAACATTATAGTTTTATAGTTTGGGTCGGTACAGACGTGGCAATACCAAATATGTGTAATTTTTTTAACTTTTTCATTTTTTTTCTATAATAAAAGATTTATTTTTAGGAAAAATGGCAGTGTTTGTTTTTATTAACTTGAAACTTTTATTTTTACATTTTTATTCAACTTATTAATTTACTTTTTTCAACTTTTTTTTTGTCCCACTAGGGGACTTGATTGCTTGCATCTCTGATCTTTTCTTTAATGCATTGCACTACCCACGTAGTGCAATGCATTAGAGCTGTCAGTCATTGACTGACAGCAAGCCTATTAGGTCCCGTTTCTGAACAGGGCCTAATAGGCTATCATATGTGGCAGACCAGGAGGCCATTGTTAGGCCTCCGGTTGCCATAGTAATGATCAGCATCCTCACAATCACATTGTGTCGCTACAAACCACTAAGATTGCGCGATCGCTTTTGATCTCGGCATCTAAGGGGTTAATGGCAGGGATTGGAGCTAGCTCAGTTCCCTGCCATTACAGCATGGTGTCAGCTGTAACATACAGCTGACACCCGTGGATGATGTTGCAGGCTCAGCTCCGAAGCCTGCACCATCTTTCTTTTGCGGCCGGAAGCCTATTAGGCCCCGCCTCCGGGCAGGACATAGAAGACTTCTGTACTTGGCAGACAGGTGGCTTCTGAGCATGCATCAGCAACACATCGTACCAGTATGTTGTGTTGCGTTAAGACCTTAACAACAACAACAACAACAACGTACTAGTACGTTGGATGTCGTTAAGGGGTTAAAGTGTAACTAAACTTTTATAAATATTTTGATATGTCATAGTGACATGTCAGAATATTTGATTGGTGTGGGTCCGAGCACAGATTACTAAAACAAAGTGACAGAAGTACTCAGGTGAGCGCAGTGTTGTTTAGTTTCTGCGAACGATGTACGTATTTTCTATTGAACCTATACACTGCTCTGAGGCAAGCTAAGGAAAGGCGATCAGCAACAAAGCAGCACAGTTCTCCCCCGTTTTTGTGATCGGCGGAAGTCTTAGGGTATGTGCACACACACTAATTACGTCCGTAATTGACGGACGTATTTCGGCCGCAAGTACCGGACCGAACACAGTGCAGGGAGCCGGGCTCCTAGCATCATACTTATGTACGATGCTAGGAGTCCCTGCCTCGCTGCAGGACAACTGTCCCGTACTGTAATCATGTTTTCAGTACGGGACAGTAGTTCCACGGAGAGGCAGGGACTCCTAGCATCGTACATAAGTATGATGCTAGGAGCCCGGCTCCCTGCACTGTGTTCGGTCCGGTACTTGCGTCCGAAATACGTCCGTATATTACGGACGTAATTAGTGTGTGTGCACATACCCTTAGTTCTCAGACCCCCACCGATAAAAACTTGACATGTCAAAAGTTTCTTAAAAGTTTAGTTACACTAAATAAAAGTAAGGTAATGCTAAAGTTATTTAAGCCTTTTTAGCTCTAGACATGCTTTTGTTCAGTAAATTGTTAATTCTAATTTTTCATTGATTTAATTTGTAACTACTGCCAAATTACAAACTTTTCTATGAAAATTTTTATAAGCTGGTAAAGGATATTACTGGAATTCAGCAAATCAGATTGCATGTATTGCAAAGCATAAATAATTCCATACTATCAATTATTTAAATATATCTCACCTATGACAGTTCCATTAGTTATGATGTCACGGTTGATGTCAGGTTTTAACTGCTACCAAGCGGCAGTCATTGTGACAGATCTCGTCATGAGTTCCAGACTACCACTTCCTCGTGGCAATATGGCACAAGACTGTGCTAATGCCTATACCAGTCAAAGTAAATGGAGCAGGTGTGCACAGATGAGGACGTCCCCCACCAGCACCTGCTTACCACTCCACTCTGTAAAAGTGGGTCGGAAGTGAAGCTACGGGGGAATGGATGCTTGGGTAGTATTTATATATATATATATATATATATATATATATATATATATATATATATATATTTTACCAAATTACATTTAATAAGTCCTATGGGGCTCCCACAATGCTAGAATAGTCAGGGGACTGGATCGTTGCTTTAATGAATTATATTTGCCAATTATTATTATTATTATTATTATACTTCTTTTTTTAAAACTTGATATATAGATACACTTCAATAAAACATGAACAGTATATGTGCAGTCATGTGTTTGGGAAATATATTGCTTGGTTTTAGATGAAGATGCTGATGGCATTAGTGTTTGCATTCAGATTCAATTAGCCTGTGCAGTAGTGAATGTTCTCTCCTCGGCGGTATTGAACTGAACAATCACTGTTCAAATTACCTCAGCTGTCAGCAAAACCACTTTGGGCTTTTTTGGCAACTAAACAGTAAATGAAAGCGGAAACATACACATTGCATTCAAAAAAGACATTTCAAGTATATTATCCCTGAGCAGTCAGAGTTGTTATGGGGGCTGAGAACAAGTCAAGATTATTACCTGAAATTAGGAAGAACAGAAATTCTGAATGGGAGAACCAGTGCACCATAGAATAGAACAGTGTTTATCTGTTTGAACTAGGCATATACGTAGGGTTAATACATATAACAGGCTTATTCGATTTATTTATCCAGACCTTCTGATCATGTGGGGGAGGATATGGATCTTATTCATGGCTCTTGCTAATAAATAGGGACGCAACTAGAATTCACAGGTCCCCTAGCAAAATGAGATGGCACCCACCACTTAGTGATAGAAAACTGGAAAATAGCATAAGTACCAATAATTGCAGGTATGGATGATAGCGCCACAATACACAGTCGAGTCACATTATTATGACCACCAGCTAATATCCAGAGTAACTGCCGTGTGCAGCACAGACTGCAGCTAGACGGGCTGGCAGTGACTCAATAGTGACTCAATAAGGTGCTGGTAGGTTGTCTCAGGTATCTGGAGCCATGCTATCTGCAGTGCATCCCACATTTGCTGGAGGGTGCGTGGGGGATGATCCATAGAGCGAACAATCCAGATGTTCCCACAGATGCTCAATTGTGTTCAAGTCTGGCAAATTACAGGGGCCCTGGAAGTACTTAGAAGTCTTGGTCATTCTCTTCCAACCACTGTCGGACATTTCTAGCCTTGTTACATGTCGCATTGTCTTGCTGGAAGATTCCATCTGCCTCTGGGAAGACAAACAGCATGTATGGGTGGACATGATCTGCAACTATGGATTCATACCCAAATCGGTTCAGATTCGGTTCAGAGTGCCTTTGACATGGATGAGTGGACCCAAAGAATGCCATGAAAAATTCCCCCGACTATAACGCTGCCACCACCAACTTGTGTTCTTTCAGCAATGGTTGCAGGGTGTTTGTTCTCTGAAGTTTCTTGCCTGACACGTCAATGTCCATTTGTTCGATGAAGCAGAAAACGTGACTCTTTGGTGAAGGCAAATCTTTGCCAATCATCGGTAGTGCAATTTGGATACTGCCGTGCAAATTGAAACCTTTTTTTCCGATGCACCTCTGTTAGCATAGCAGCAGTGACCATCCGTCACTTTGGAGCCCCATACGCAGAAGGGTTCACTGAACTGTTGTTTTAGACACATGTCTGGTAGCCCCCTGGTTGATTTTCACAGTGAGCTTCTCCACTGAAGCGTGTCATTCGGCCCTCGCGCACCTTCGTAGCCGACGTTTACTTTCATTTCAATGGCACGTGGAGCGCCACAGTTTCCTGTTTGACTTTGTATATCAGAGAACCCACATAGTAGTGTTACATGTCTTAAAGCCACTAGCTTGTTATTCTCCACAAAACGAATCAATGGGGCAGATTTACTAATAGTGTCATAAATTTAGACAGATGCACAAAATTTAATTTATTACAGTGGCTCATGCTGGATGATAAATTTGGCACAACTATAGACACTTCTGTCTAACTTTATACCACCTCTTGGTTGGCTTACTTTGGTTTTGGCCCAATTTGGCACATCTTAACCCACGCTCTTTTCCACTAAGCCACGCCCCTTGAGCGAGCCACAAATATTTGTTCCTTTTTGTGTTTTTCCTTAAAAATTTGTCTAACATGACTTGCGCCAAAAAGAATGTGCAACTTATGCCCGCATTCTAGCACAACAACAATACTAAATCTGCCCCAATGTTCTTGCACCTGATTGCAACCTCCCAACCTCAACTCAAACCCAACCTCTGGGCCCCATAGCAGCTACTATGGCTGCTACAGATATAGTTATGCCAATGCTAATAAAGAAGTCCTGAGCTATTCATTTTTAGTGCCCCAATTATTATGGGAATGAACATTTATAACTTATTCACATAGAAAAGTGGGTCTCTCTAGAGTCCTAGCCAATGGCGTATGCAGAGGAAAGGGGGCTCCATAGGAAAGATGAAATCCAGGACAGAAGGACCTGATGTATGTTTCCCCTCCTTGTTTGGTAGCAGTGCAGGTCCTCTGGAAAAGAAGGTCCTGCACAGGTTCTCTAAAAATGTTACTTTGTACTATAGTAACATAGCACTCTCAGAACATGTACTTGGACTTCTGCCATTTGGTAAGCATTACTATATGTATCTATTACTATGTTTCCACGCTGAATACATTTACAAATTAAGTGACTATAGGGATATCTGTGGAAGAAGTGTTTGCATATTTCAGAGAATTTTAATTAGAAGTATTTAAGTATTGAGTGAAATATTGTATTTTGATTAATTTTTACATATGAATTATACCATTCTCACTAAGACATTGTCTAAATGTAACGAAAATTAAACACTTAGCAGACTAGCTGCATTCACAGTTTAATTTCTAAAATTCTGAAACTAATAATACAGTCTGATAATCCCGCACTTGTTTTCAGTACAGTCTTACAAAACCAGAAGATGAAGACTAAGCAGACATAACCAATAAAGCTGAATTCACATCTGCGGATTTCCATTTTTCAGTTCTGTCATAGGAACAGAAAAATGTAAATAACGGCAGTGCCGGACCCGTCACATGATAGACACCAATGGCCCCCGATGGACTTTAATGGGGTTCATCGGATTTGCATCATAGAGTTTGGCATTTTACAGGAAAAAAATAGTGCTGCTTTCTTCGTTATTTTTTCGGCATTCTTTATGGAATCTGCGATGGAGGCTTCTAAGGGCATGACCACACGTGGCGGATTTCCTCCGCAACTGTCCGCATCAATGCCGCACAGAATCTGCGTTGCAGATTCTGCTGCGGATCTGCACAAAATGTGCAGTAAATTGATGCGGACTAGCTGCTGCGGACTGCGGTAAAAGTACTTCCCTTCTCCCTATTCAGTGCAGGATAGAGAGAAGGGACAGCACTTTCCCTTGTGAAAGTCAAAGAAATTCATACTTACCGGCCGTTGTCTTGGTGACGCGTCCCTCCTTCGGCATCCAGCCCGATCTCCCTGGATGACGCGGCAGTCCATGTGACCGCTGCAGCCTGTTATTAGCCTGTGATTGGCTGTAGCCGTCACTTAGACTGAAACGTCATCCTGGGAGGCCGGACTGGAGACAGAAGCAGGGAGTTCTCGGTAAGTATGAACTTCATTTTTTTTTACAGATACATGTATATTGGGATCGGTAGTCACTGTCCCGAGTGCAGAAACAGTTACTGCCGATCGCTTAACTCTTTCATCACCCTGGACAGTGACTATTTACTGACGTCTCCTAGCAACGCTCCCGTCATTACGGGAGCCCCATTGACTTCCTCAGTCTGGCTGTAGACCTAGAAATACATAGGTCCAGCCAGAATGAAGAAATGTCAAGTTAAAAAAGCAAGACGGATCCGCAGCACACATAACATGTGCATGACAGCTGCGGACTTCATTGCGGAAATTAGAATCTCCATTGAAGTCAATGGAGAAATTCCGCCATGAGTCCGCCACTGCTCCGCAACAGACAGAGCATGCTGCGGACACCAAATTCCGCTCCGCAGCCTATGCTCCGCAGCGGAATTTTACGCCTCGTCTAAACGAACACTGCTAAATTAAAGTGTAAGTCAATGGACAAACGGCTCCGCTGCGGATTAACGCTGCGGAGTGTCCGCAGCGGAATTTAAGTGAAATTCCGCCACGTGTGAACCCAGCCTTACGCAGACGTGTCCTAGGAAATTCTTAATATTAAAAAAGAGCAATCACATTTTTGAGTTGTAGAAGCAAAATTGCAATTCTATAGTTGCACTCATGGATCAGTATATAGTAGTTGCAGCAGCATGGAGACCATTGGGGTAATTATGGAGGTTTGGCTTCAAAACCATCTGTTAATCCAGGTCTGCAACAACGAAAACCAAATAATCACCATTAGGTCAGAAACAAGATTAGGCTCTGTTCACATCTGCGTTGAGGTCCCGTTCTGATGTTCCGTCAGAGCTTTCCGTCAGAACGGGACCCTGAACAGACACAAACTGACACGAACGGAAACCAGAGGTTTCCGTTTCCTTCATCATTGATTTCAATGGTGACAGATCCGGTGCCCATGGTTTGCATTTGTCTCTGTTGTGCACCGGATCTGTCATATTAGCAGAAGCAATAGCGTAGTCGACTCGAAATCAATGGTGATGGAAACGGAAACCCCTGGTTTCCGTTCGTGTCAGTTTGTGTCTGTTCAGGGTCCCGTTCTGATGGAAAGCTCAGACGAAAAGTCAGAACGGGACCCCAACACAGATGTGAACAGACGGGGGTTGCTGACAACCACAAGTCAAAGTTAAAGGGGTATTACAGTTACAACAAGTTACCCCTATCCGTAGGGTAAGGGGTAACTTGCTGATCGGTGGGTGTCCGACAACTGGGACCCCCATCGTTTACGAGAACCGAGCAACATGTCGCCCATGCACGCTGCCGCTGTATTCATGCTCTATGGGAGATAGGCGAGTGCAGTGTTCTGCTATTTATGGCGCTGCCATAGAGAATGAATGGAGCGGCAGTGCGCATGAGCGACCTGCCGCTCGGTTGAAACGAGGGGTTTGGGACCCCCATTCTTGTTAACAGTGGGGTCCCAGCTGTCAGACACCCACCAATTAGCAAGTTACCCCTACCCTACAGATAGGGGGTAACTTGTTCTAACCAGAATACCCCTTTAAGTTGAGGTCAAGGACATACTATAAGAGGCTTCAATGGCCAAAAACTAAGTGCTTTAGAAGCTCATTCCTTCCTCGAAATTATGTCACCCATGACCCTTGGCACATCCCATATGCCATTTCATTCTAAGAATGCATTATAAGAATACATTATATGATATAAGAATACGTTATAAAAATAATTCAGTGTAGGGTTAGAGCAAGAGAAATTAAAAAAAGAAATAATTTTTTTTTAACAGATTTCAACAATATCTGTATCTCCGTCCCGTACTTGCGGATTTTTGCTTTTAGAATGCTGATTTATTTATTTTATGCTTTATGTTATTAAAATTGTAATAATGTGCTGCCATTTCATGCTGAATATCAGACTTATTCAAGCATGGTAAATCACTGGACCTCTTGAAGTACTCTATATCCTAGATATTACAGGTCTGCAGGTTATCTCTGCATCCTGGACACAGAGAAATGTATTACTTTGATTTTACATATTGTGCAATATTTGTATATATCATTTCTGTACTTGAAATAATAATGGAAATACTTCAGAATTGAATAAAATGAAGTGGTTTAGTGATATGTGACACAATATTTTTTTAAGAATAAGCCTATGTTCTCACGAGGTGTATTCGTTGCGTAAAAGTACACAGCGTATCCGCTCTGGCGGCCACAGGGAATTTTGGACAAAAAACTTCACTAAATCGTGCAGTTTTTCATCCAGAATGTCCGCTGCGGAAAACTGCACATAAACAAAAAGTTTCCTACTATGTGACCACTGCAGCCTGTGATTGGCTGCAGTGGTCATATGGGATGACACGTCATAACCAGGGGGCCGGCCTGGATGAGGAAGCACAGAATTCTGGGTAATTATAAGTTTTGTTTTTTTCAAAATTTGCAATTTTTGCAGCAGAATCGCAGCTTTTCACTGCAAAAATGGCAACATCTGCTATTTGTTGCGGGTTTTACCTCCCATTGAATTCGCTGGGGAAAACCTGCATCAAATAAGCAGCGATTACGCAAATACAATTGACACGCAGGTCTATTTGTGAGCGTTTTTTTCCACTCATCATTTGTTCAAATCTCATCCACCCTGCTGCTACTGTATTATGCTGCGAATTTTCCGCAACGATATCCGTTGCGGAAAATTTGCAGTATTTACGCTACATGTGAATTTAACCTAATTCTTAAAAAAAAAACACTGGCAAATATATAACATATGAACTTGAGTATAATCTATCCATATAGTTTGTAGTCCATTCTCCTTGAGGGTCACAACATATTTTCTTCTCTTAACCTGATGTAGGTTTTGGGTATTTATAAAACATCAATGTCTGTGGTGATAAAACCATTTTAAGGCTATGTTCACACGGGGTCTTTTGCCGAGTTTTTTGACGCGGAAACCGCGTCGCAAAACTCGGCAGAAACGGCCCGAGAATGCCTCCCATTGATTTCAATGGGAGGCGTCGGCGTCTTTTTCCCGCGAGCAGTAAAACTGCCTCGCGGGAAAAAGAAGCGACATGCCCTATCTTCGGGCGCTTCCGCCTCCGACCTCCCATTGACTTCAATGGGAGGCAGGAGAAAGCGTGTTTTCTGCCCGCGGCGCTCAATGGCCGCGGGCGAAAAACGGCGCGATCATTGCTATTCACACGGAGTATTTTGGGGGAGGAATATCTGCCTCAAAATTCCGTTTGGAGCTTTGAGGCAGATATTCCTCCCCCAAAATACTCCGTGTGAACATAGCCTTAGGCCGATTTCACACAGGTTTTTGTGACTTTTTTGGATGTTTTTGGTTCCAAAAACACAGCAGCCAGATGTTTGCTAGTGCTCATTAAGAGAATATGAAGTTCACTACATACATTAGGACAAAATTATCTCTGTATTTTTAGAATTTTTCTGGCGTAAATACATTGCAAAATATAGCACACCTTCAAATAAAGGGGGCTTTGCATTATATTAATCAATATTCACATTTATGCATTTGCCATTCTTGTTAAAGAAACACCCCAGGGAAAATGTTACAGTATTATATGACTAAAGCAGGGCCTTAGGGGGTGTGTGCATAACACAGTGATCCAATGAACACCAAAGAGAGAGAATATCCTATGTCAGTTTTGCCTGGAGCGTTCCATTAACCCCTTAGTGACCACCAATACGCCTTTTCACGGCGGTCACTAAGGGGCCTTAGGCTAGGCCGTTGCCTTTTCACAGCGGCCCAGTCCTGCACAAGTGTCCCGTGCAGGATGGAGCCGGGGCTCAGCTGTCTGATGACAGCCGGGCTCCTGCTCCAACGGTAGCAATCGAAGTTTACTTCGATCGCGCCGTTTAACCCGTTAAATGCCGCTGTCAATAGCGACAGCGGCATTTAACTTGTTTACAGAGGAAGGGAACTCCCTCTGTCACAAATGCAATCGTGGGCCTCTGATGGGGTGTCATGGCAGCCGGGGGCCTGATAAAAGCCCACAGGTCTGCCCTGGGCATATGCCAGAGACACATCCTAATAGATTGTCTGTCAGATTGACAAAGGCAGGCATTAATGCTCTGGTATACGAAGTATACCAAAGCATTATAGCAGCGATCTAAAGATCACATAGTAAAGTCTCCTAGTGGGACTAATAAAATAAGTGATAAACGTTTAATAAAAATTACAGTAAAATAAAAAGTGGTTTTATTTAGTAAAAGTGTAAAAAGAAATCAAAGTACACATATATGGTATTGCCACGACCGTAATGACCCAAACAATAAATTGAAACTTTATGAATACAAAGACTCCAGAAGGTTACGTAGCGGGTTAGGTGCTACTGTAGGGTATTTGATGCACCTCCAATATGTAAAATAGGCAAGCTTCATAAATATTGAGCAAACTTCATTAGAACCAAAAAGCCAGAAAGCCACAAAATTAATGAAAAAGTATAAATAGTTTATTGGACATACAACACAAAAATTGCAATTAAAATACAAGGAGATCTAAAAAAGAAGAACAGTGTGGGATATGACGTCAGTGGATTAAGGGTATCCTGCAATACTACTCTAACTTAGCATGATTGTATATAACAAATGTACGTATTTATGTCATTAGTTCCTAAGTAATGTAAAGGACATCTATAGAACAGTCCTTCAGGGTTGCACTCGGGTGTGATGGTATACAAGTGCATAAAGTACATCATACACTTGGTGAAGACAAGTTACCCGGGGTCATAGGGTTATGAGCCCTGTACTGCCCAGATAAAAAATGGGTAAAGAAGGAACCGTCTTAGGGAGCTACAACCAGCCAGAAGGAAGAGATAGAGTAGAAATGAAAGAAATGTACATGTGGGTCCACAGGGATCCACTAAGGATATAGTTGCTTTGTGAGGTAGGCTTACCCATACTTCGACTTCTATGGGTAAGCCTACCTCACAAAGCAACTATATCCTTAGTGGATCCCTGTGGAACTAATGACATAAATACCCTTAATCCACTGACGTCATATCCCACACTGTTCTTCTTTTTTAGATCTCCTTGTATTTTAATTGCAATTTTTGTGTTGTATGTCCAATAAACTATTTATACTTTTTCATTAATTTTGTGGCTTTCTGGCTTTTTGGTTCTAATAAATTGAAACTGCAAGGTGAACACTGTAAAAAAAAACACCAAAAAACAATGGCGAAATTGCTATTTTTTTCCATTGCCCCCCAAATAAGTCATAATAAAAATCAATAAGTCCCATGTACTCCAAAACAGTACCAATCAAAACTATGTCTTGTCCCGCAAAAAACAAGCTCTTATATCACTACATTGACAGAAAAATAAAAAAAATTACGGCTCTTGGAAAGCAACGATGCAAAAACAAATAATTTTAGTTCAAAAGTGTTTTTATTGTGCAAAAGTCGTAAAACATAAAGAACCTCTACATATGTGGTATCGTCGTAATAGTACCGGCCCATAGAATAAAAGTAACATCTTATTTACGCCACACAGGGAACGGCGTGAATTTAAGACGCATAGAACAATGGCGGAATTTCAGGGGTTTTTTTCTATTCTCCCCCAAAAAAGTTAATAAAAGTTGATCAAAAACTGATATGTACCACAAAATGGTGCCATTAAAAAGTACAACTATTCCCGCAAAAAAAAGGTCCTCATATAGCTATGTCGACGGAAAAATAAAAAAGTTATAGCTCTTTGAATGCGACTATAGAAAAATGAAAAAAATAACTTGGTCATTAGGGCCTAAAATAGGCTGGTCACTAAGGGGTTAAGAGGTTGGATAAAAGCAATATATACAGTAAGTCATTCCTTTACAGTCTTTAAAATACAGGGTGGGCCATTTATATGGATAGACCTAAATAAAATGGGAATGGTTGGTGATATTAACTTCCTGTTTGTGGCACATTAGTATATGGGAGGGGGGAAACTTTCAAGCTGGGTGTTGACCATGGTGGCCATTTTGAAGTTGGCCATTTTGTATCCAACTTTAGTTTTTTCAATGGGAAAAGGGTCATGTGACACATCAAACTTATCGAGAATTTCACAAGAAAAACAATGGTGTGCTTGGTTTTAACGTTACTTTATTCTTTCATGAGTTATTTACAAGTTTCTGACCACTTATAAAATGGTTTCCATTTGTCACCGTTGTTTAACCTCTTAACGACATGTCACGTACTGGTACGCGGCAGCTTTTAAGGGGAAGTATGGAGCAGGCTGAACGGACTGAGCTCATTCCATACACATGTTAGACTCAGAGGGGCACCCCCTCAAACTCGCCATTGTGCCCCCCCCCCCACTCTGCGGCACGATCGGCTGTTTACAGTGGTTGTTATTGCAGCCTGGGGGCCTAATAAAGGCTGCCTCCAGCAGGGCTTCAAAGCAGACTGTCAGAATCACGACATACTGCAATACATTAGTATTGCAGTATATCATGCAAGTGATCGCTGCTTCAAGTCCCCTAAGAGGACTAATAAAATAAAGTAAAAAAACAGTTAAATAAAGATTTTTATAATGTTCCAAAAAAAAAAAAAAAATCTAAAGTAAAAAAAAAAAAATTTTCCCATTTTTTTCCCTAAAGCAACATAACTGGTATCGCCATGTCCATAAAAGTCTGAACTATCACAATATAGTGTTATTTAACCCTCTCGGTGAACGACAAAAAAATATATATATAAAACATGCAAATTGCTGTTTTTTAGTCACCTTAGCTCTCCAAAAAAAAGGAATAAAGTGTGATTAAAAAGACGCAGCTCGCCCTGCAAAATTTAAGCCCTCACAAATTGATGGAAAAATAAAAAAGTTATGGCTCTCAAAACATTTTTTATTTTAGCAAATAGTTTTATTTTTCAAAAAGTGATAATACATAAAACAAAACATATAAATTTGGTATTTCCGTAATCGTATCAACCTGTAGAATAAGGTAAATATGTATTTACCGCCTGATGGACACCATACAAACAAAACCCCCCCAAAAATATTGTAATCGCTCTTTTTTTGCCCATTTCACCCAACAAATATTTTTTTTTCAGATTCCCAATACATTATGCAGTACAATAAATGGTCCACAAAAAACTACAACTTGTCCCGCAAAAAACAAGACCTCATATGGCTATGTCGACGAAGAAATAGAAAAGTTATGGCTTTTGGAAGGCAGGATAGAAAAAACTCAAATTAAAAAACTCAAATTGGCCTGGTCTTTAAGGGGTTAAGGGATCCGTCATTTTGACGGAATCAATACCGTAGTTGATTACAGTTTAGATTACGTTCATGGGTTCCCCTGACGGAAAGGTCCAACGGAATATTAGTTACAGGCGTAACGGGTATATTGACCGAACGCAGATTTGAACAAAGCCTTATTTAGAGCATTATTTTTCTTTTTATCAAATCTTTTAAAACTGTTTATTATCATTATCTTTTATTCATGCCAAAGTGTAATGGAATTTCAGTAAAATGTAAAATGACAAAATTGTAATAGAATTTCACCAAACTAAAATGACATGCTGTGTTCTATTCTAATAGATGACATCTGCTGTCAACAACCAGTAGATTAAAAGGTGAGCACACAAACCACAGAAACCATATAAAAGTAATCAGTTTGCCATCTGGTAGTAGAATAACAATCGTACTTGAATGGTTAGGTCTTAAAATTAATTATCATGTCAAATTTGGGTTCAAAATTCTGTTCTGAATAATTTCTTAATATATCTTCATAGTGGTTGGATTCGTTTTTCTACTATTGAAGGAGCGGAGAGAGCTGCCAAAATTTATCCAGCCAAAACCATTTGCTAGACTATTACCTATCTATTTGCTTAAATAAGAACAAGGGAGCATATGAACCTTGGTGTTTGTGAAATGATCAGGGGAACGTGACAATTCAACTTTACAAATCGGCAACAGCCCGAAGTAACTCGGCATTCTCCAATGCGAAGTGAGCATGCGCACGCACAGCAAACAGAGGGTCCTTAGCAATGATCCTTTGTATCCACTGCACAGGCTCAGGGATAGCTTTTTAATTGAATCAACCAGA
Organism: Rhinoderma darwinii; assembly: GCF_050947455.1. Classification (NCBI taxonomy): domain Eukaryota; kingdom Metazoa; phylum Chordata; class Amphibia; order Anura; family Rhinodermatidae; genus Rhinoderma; species Rhinoderma darwinii. The sequence continues at coordinate 350,392,400 of NC_134690.1, forward strand.
TCCCTGTCAGTGGAGAAGCTCTGGTGTATGAGACTGCTAGAGGGTACAAACTAAATTGCAGACTGGTGAGAGGAAAACGGACCGTTCTCCAGGCCAAAGAAATGCATAAATAATCTATTGGAACTATTTTGCTGTTATTGTAACGGCAGGGGGTAGGGAGACGGACAAGTGAGCCCTAATCTACCCGCCACTCTGTCCCTGCCTACTTGCAACGACCCGCCCTAGGCGACGGGGTACAACTGGGCGGCGGTCCCTGCGCTCAGTAAGTGCACGACAAACACGACAAACATACAAGGAACACAAGCAAGGAAAAGGGGCCGTTGCCCACGGCAACACCGTGAGCAACCAGAGTGGTGAACGAGCCGAGTCAAGCCAGGAGTGTGCGAGGTACAAAACGAAAAGCAGAAGAGTAGTCGGTAAGCCAGGGTCGGTATGGAGCAGGATCAAAAATAGCAGGAGCTGTAGCTGGGCCAGGAACCACAAGGAAGGAAACCAAAGCAATAACAAGCACCGAGGGACAGGAAGTGCAGGCTTAAATAGACCGAGGGCGGGAGCTAGCTGAGTCTGGCCAGGTTACGATAGGCTCTCACACTCCTAAGCCTGCCAGCCTGAATGGTGGAAGCAGGAGTCAGTCTCAGGGATGTATTCTCAGGTGCTGACTGATTAGTTCTGGGAGTTAACCCCGCAGTGCCTGGCAGATCCTTTACAGTACCCCCCCTTTTATGAGGGGCCACCGGACCCTTTCTAAGTGGACCTGGCTTACTGGGGAAACGCAGGTGGAACCTCCTGACCAATACCCCAGCGTGAACATCCCGGGCGGGTACCCAAGTCCTCTCCTCGGGCCCGTATCCTCTCCAATGGACCAGGTACTGGAGGGAGCCTTGGACCATCTTGCTGTCCACAATCCTGGCCACCTCGAATTCCACCCCCTCCGGGGTGAGGATGGGAACAGGAGGTCTCCTCGAGGGAGCCAAGGACGGGGAGCAGCGTTTGAGGAGGGAGGCATGAAACACGTCGTGTATCCGAAAAGACGGGGGTAACTCCAGCCGGAAGGAGACAGGATTGAGGACCTCAATGACCTTATACGGCCCAATAAACCGGGGAGCAAACTTCTTGGACGGAACCTTGAGACGCAAGTTCCTAGACGACAACCACACCAGATCCCCGACCATAAACAGGGGGTTAGCAGAACGTTTTTTATCAGCCTGAGTTTTTTGTACGCTCTGGGACACCTCTAGGTTTTTCTGAACCTGGGCCCAGACTGTGCACAGTTCCCGATGAACGACCTCTACCTCAGGATTGTTGGAACTACCAGGTGAAACGGAGGAGAACCGTGGATTAAACCCAAAATTACAAAAAAAAGGAGAGACCCCAGACGAGTTACTGACCCGGTTATTAAGGGAAAATTCGGCGAGGGGAATGAAAGAGACCCAATCAAATTGACAGTCAGAGACAAAACACCTTAAGTATTGTTCTAGAGACTGATTAGTCCTCTCCGTTTGGCCATTGGTTTCAGGATGGAAGGCAGAGGAGAAGGACAGATCAATCCCCAACTTCATACAGAAGGCTCTCCAAAACAATGAAACAAATTGTACCCCTCTGTCCGAAACAATATTGACAGGGACCCCATGGAGACGCAGGATGTGTTTGACAAACAAGGTAGCCAACGTTTTGGCGTTGGGTAGTTTCTTGAGGGGCACAAAGTGGCATATCTTACTGAAGCGGTCCACCACCACCCACACCACCGACTTGCCTTGGGATGGAGGCAAATCGGTGATAAAATCCATGGAGATATGTGTCCAAGGTCTCTGGGGAATGGGCAACGAACGCAGTAAGCCCGCTGGTCGGGACCTGGGAGTCTTGGACCTAGCACAAACCTCACAAGCGGCGACGTAGGCCTTAACGTCTTTAGGCAACCCAGGCCACCAATAATTTCTGGTAATGAGGTGTTTGGTACCCAGGATGCCTGGATGGCCAGATAGTGCGGAGTCATGATTTTCCCTAAGTACCTTAGCCGGAATTGCAGGGGAACAAACAGCTTGTTCTCAGGAAGGTTCCCGGGAGCTGCACCTTGATCAGCAGCAATTTCAGAGACTAAATCAGAATCGATCGAGGAAATGATTATACCTGGAGGCAAAATACAAGCAGGATCTTCCTCCGAAGGAGGGCTGGCCATGAAGCTACGCGACAGTGCATCAGCCTTAATATTTTTAGACCCAGCCCTATAGGTAACCAAAAAATTGAATCTGGTAAAAAATAACGCCCATCGAGCTTGTCTCGGGTTTAGCCTCCGGGCAGATTCTAGGAACACCAGATTCTTGTGGTCGGTAAGGACCGTTACCTGGTGCCTAGCCCCCTCCAGGAAGTGGCGCCACTCTTCAAATGCCCATTTAATGGCTAAGAGTTCGCGGTTGCCAATATCATAGTTACTTTCAGTTGGCAAAAACTTCCTGGAGAAGTAGGCACAGGGGCGGAGATGGGTGAGGGACCTGGTACCCTGGGACAAGACAGCCCCCACTCCCACCTCAGATGCGTCAACTTCCACGATAAATGGCTCCAATTGGTTGGGCTGAACCAGCACCGGGGCCGAGACAAAGCACTTCTTAAGGACCTCAAAAGCCTGGACAGCCTCAGGAGGCCAGTGGAGGAGATCAGCACCTTTGCGAGTGAGGTCCGTAAGGGGCTTAGCGATGACCGAGAAGTTAGCAATAAATCTCCTGTAATAATTAGCAAACCCCAAAAAACACTGTAACGCCTTCAGGGAGGCAGGTTGGACCCATTCCGCCACAGCCTGAACCTTGGCGGGGTCCATGCGGAATTCATGAGGAGTGAGGATTTGACCCAAAAATGGAATCTCCTGTACCCCAAACACACATTTTTCGGTTTTGGCAAACAGTTTATTTTCCCGAAGGACCTGGAGCACCTTCCTGACATGCTCCACGTGGGAGGACCAGTCCTTGGAAAACACCAGTATGTCATCAAGGTACACTACCAGAAAAATCCCCAGGTAATTTCTCAAAATCTCATTTATGAAATTCTGGAAGACCGCAGGGGCATTACACAACCCAAAGGGCATGACGAGGTATTCGAAATGGCCTTCGGGCGTGTTAAACGCAGTCTTCCACTCATCCCCCTCTTTGATGCGAATAAGGTTATACGCCCCCCGTAGATCCAATTTAGAAAACCATTGGGCCCCCTGAACCTGATTAAAGAGATCAGGAATCAAAGGAAGGGGATACTGGTTCCTTACCGTGACCTTATTCAGGCTACGGTAGTCAATGCATGGCCTAAGACCACCATCCTTCTTCCCCACGAAGAAGAAGCCAGCACCTACCGGAGAAGAAGAGGGACGAATGTAACCCTTGGCCAGTGATTCCTGGATATACACTCTCATAGCTTCACGTTCGGGACAAGAAAGATTAAATATCCTACCCTTAGGAAGCTTAGCTCCTGGTACCAATTCGATAGCGCAATCGTATTCTCTATGAGGAGGTAACACTTCGGAGGCCTCCCTAGAGAAAACATCAGCGAAGTCCTGAACAAACTCGGGCAGCGTATTCGCCTCCTTAGGGGGAGAAATAGAATTAACAGAAAAACATGACGTACAACATTCATTACCCCATTTGGTTAGCTCCCCAGTATTCCAGTCAAACGTAGGATTATGCAACTGCAACCAGGGAAGACCTAGCACCAAATCGTACGATAATCCCTGCATCAACAGTACAGAGCATTGCTCCAAATGCATGGAGCCAACAAGGAGTTCAAAAACAGGGGTATGCTGTGTAAAATAACCATTAGCAAGAGGAGTGGCGTCGATACCCACTACCGGGACAGGTTTAGGCAAATCAATAAGAGGCATAGCAAGGGACATAGCAAATTCCACAGACATGATATTAGTAGAGGACCCTGAATCCACGAAAGCACTGCCGGTAGCAGACCTACCACCAAAAGAGACCTGAAAGGGAAGCAAGATCTTAGTACGTTTCATATTTACGGGAAATACCTGTGCGCCCAAGTGACCTCCCCGATGATCACTTAGACGCGGAAGTTCTCTGGCTGCAACCTTACGCTTAGGACAGTTGTTCACTTGATGCTTGTCGTCCCCACAGTAGAAGCAGAGACCATTCTTCCTGCGGAATTCTCTACGTTGTTGGGGGGACACGGAGGCCCCGAGTTGCATAGGTATCTCTGAATCTTTCGGGGAGGAACGAAGCAACGGAGCTTCGGGAGGCATCATGGGGGAGTCGGAGGAGAAAACACATAAACGTTCACGTTGTCGTTCCCTGAGACGTCGGTCAAGTCGTATCGCTAAAGCCATAACCTGGTCTAGGGAGTCAGAAGAGGGATAGCTAACTAGCAGGTCTTTCAGGGCATTCGACAGACCCAACCTAAACTGGCACCTTAAGGCAGGGTCATTCCACCGAGAAGCTACGCACCACTTCCGAAAGTCAGAGCAATACTCCTCAACAGGTCTCTTACCCTGACTTAAGGTCACCAGCTGACTCTCGGCAAAGGCAGTCCTGTCAGTCTCGTCATAAATAAGTCCGAGAGCAGAAAAGAAACAATCAACGGAGGAAAGTTCAGGGGCGTCAGGAGCCAAGGAGAAGGCCCACTCTTGGGGCCCTTCCTGGAGCCGGGACATAATTATACCCACCCGCTGGCTCTCAGAACCTGAGGAATGAGGCTTTAAACGAAAGTGAAGCCTACAACTCTCCCGAAAGGAGAGAAAAGTCCTCCGGTCCCCTGAGAACCGGTCGGGCAACTTGAGGTGGGGTTCAAGAGGTGCGGTGCGGGGAACTACCAGGGTAGCATCAGGCTGGTTGACCCTCTGAGCCAGGGCCTGGACCTGTAGGGAGAGACCCTGCATTTGCTGAGCCAGGGTCTCACGGGGATCCATAGTGGTGTCAGGGACCAGGGGTAGACTAGGTATGGGCTTGTTATTATGTAACGGCAGGGGGTAGGGAGACGGACAAGTGAGCCCTAATCTACCCGCCACTCTGTCCCTGCCTACTTGCAACGACCCGCCCTAGGTGACGGGGTACAACTGGGCGGCGGTCCCTGCGCTCAGTAAGTGCACGACAAACACGACAAACATACAAGGAACACAAGCAAGGAAAAGGGGCCGTTGCCCACGGCAACACCGTGAGCAACCAGAGTGGTGAACGAGCCGAGTCAAGCCAGGAGTGTGCGAGGTACAAAACGAAAAGCAGAAGAGTAGTCGGTAAGCCAGGGTCGGTATGGAGCAGGATCAAAAATAGCAGGAGCTGTAGCTGGGCCAGGAACCACAAGGAAGGAAACCAAAGCAATAACAAGCACCGAGGGACAGGAAGTGCAGGCTTAAATAGACCGAGGGCGGGAGCTAGCTGAGTCTGGCCAGGTTACGATAGGCTCTCCCACTCCTAAGCCTGCCAGCCTGAATGGTGGAAGCAGGAGTCAGTCTCAGGGATGTATTCTCAGGTGCTGACTGATTAGTTCTGGGAGTTAACCCCGCAGTGCCTGGCAGATCCTTTACAGTTATGTTATATTATATTTTTATGGGTATGTTATTTATTATAATAGCATGTTCTTAAAGGGGTTTTCCCAGAATCCAAAAATGTTCAACTATCCACTCAATAAGCTAATAAACTAACTCCAAAGGCGGATGCAGGTGGCAAGAATGTTATCTTTGGAGATTAAGATTTCTGTATTAGTTAGAATCAATCCCTTCAATTGAAGACTCATTACAGTACCTATGAGTGCTGGCATCAGCCTGCCTGGAAACAATTTGTTGCTGTCGATTGGCAAGTGCAAGGAAGACCCTGAATCCCTGCTCCACCATTCATTGCATAGGTTTCTTTGCATCTAAGGCCTAAAGGAATATTAGAATGACTGTGTAACCAATTATAGCTCAATTATGTTAGTCTTTGTAAAGGGGCACTGTATTGGAATAAGGGGGCACGCTGTGTATGTTTGCCATTAATGTGAACATTTATTAAATATTGGTAATGAAATTGTAATTTGTGAAATAGAAAACACTATTTGACTGCAGCAAACACCTTTTATCCCTTTTATACCCTCATACTCATATATTTTATAAAATTATACACCTTGCACAAAAGAAATGCCACCCAGCACTCTACACTCATGGACACCTTCATGCAATTTTGCTTTAAAGCGTAACGCACATCTCCTTAAAGTTCAGGATGTGTAGTATTTATACACGCAACTTATACCCATATCTTCATGCATATGTCCTCATATATACCGGGGTGTAGCTAGAGGGGCAGGCAGGGTATGTGCCCTGTGCGCAACTAGGAGGGAAGAAAGTAGTTGCGCCGGGCTGCACGGCACGTGCCCCATCATTCCCAGTGGCGTCGCCTGCATCCGGGGCCCTGGACGACTGCCACATTCAATTGTATCTGTGTCCTTAGGATTCAGTTAAAATTTAATACTATGGCGGAGCAAGGAGCTAGCTCCCTGCTCTGCCATTCTCTAAGGTGCTTGGATAGCATCCCTGCGCAATTACTTCAATGCATCACACCAACATATGCAAGGTTCCCGTCCCCTATGCTGCTGAGGAGGCTGTGGAGCTGAACCATTATTCGCAGGAACGGGGCTAGGTGAGTAAAAGCCTATCTACAGGGTGGTCTATAGGAGGAGGCTGTGTGGCAGTATCTACAAGGGGAGCTGTGTGGCACTATCTACAAGGGAGGCTGTGTGGCACTATCTACAAGGGAGGCTGTGTGGCACTATCTACAACGGGGGCTGTGTGGCACTATCTACAAGGGGGGTGTGGCAGTATCTACAATGGGGTGTTTGGCACTATCTACTAGGCGGGAGTCTGGCAATATCTACACGGGGTCTGTGTGGCACTATCTCCAAGATGGGGGTGACACTATCTACAAGTGGGGGCTGTGTGCCAGTATCTACAGGGGGGTCTGTGGCACTATCTACAAGAAGAGGCCGTTCATTATGTCATCATATAGTCTCATTAGCCTCAGTTATACAATCTGTTTTAGTCAGGCACACTGACCTCTTTAATTCATTTTTTAAGTTATTGTTATGCTAGCTACTTTATATAACTATATTGCTTGTAAAATGTACAAATGGTTTTATGCTCGAGTTACATAAAACAAATGTGAAAAAAAAATTACACCTGATTGGTAGAGAAAACAAACATGGCGAGGGGGAAGGAAATGTCGGGAAAGAAGCTGGGGGGCACCAAACTGCACCAGGTGCAGGAGAACCTAGCGACACCTCTGTATATACACTGGATAGACCAAAATTCTACAAATGGTCTGATCAGTCACAGGGGATGAATAGATGTGCAACGGCTCAACCTTCTCACTTACGTAGTAAGATTCCCCTAAATGTGACAAGAGGGGAGTTACTAAGAAACTGTACAGGGGGAAAGAACGCAGAAACATGCTGTGATCTTTCTTCCTGCTGTCACTAGCAGTTTCCCCCTCCTACCACTCCCCTACAGACACAATAATAGGAAACTTTTGATCCTGCTGCCTGACTTCAAATGAGTACATTTATTATTTGAACGCTGCATAGATCTATTTTAACTATTTAACACAAGTCAGCTGCACACCCTATTGCATGATTTATCTGGATGATGCATGATATTAATTATTAGAATTCTAACACAATTTGTCAATATGCTGTGAAATCTATATGAATACTGTTTGACAGTATCTGAATACTGTAGGGCACTATTTATCTGAGCACTGTATGCAATATTTATCTGGAGGCTGCATGGTACTATTTATCTGGATATTATACACTATTTATCTGGATATTATGCACTATTTCTATGGATGCTGTATGCATGGGCGTAGCTAGAGGCTCATGGGCCCCGATGCAAAAATTCTTACTGGGCCCCCCCCCCCCCGCAAACTTCTCATGGCCGACGGTCCGCTTTCAGCTGCATCGCTGGGTCTCCTAAGTGACCCAACAATGCAACACTAGCAGCCGGGGCGTCACTAAGGCTGGGTTCACACACACTATTTACGGACGTAATTCGGGCGTTTTAGCATTGAATTACGTCCGAAAATGCGGCTCAAAAGCGTCGGCAAACATCTGCCCATTCATTTGAATGGGTCTTACGATGTTCTGTGCCGACGGTCATTTTTTTTTACGCGCCGCTGTCAAAAGGCGGCACGTAAAAAAGTGCCTGTCACTTCTTCAGACGTAAATGGAGCCGTTTTCCATGGACTCCATGGAAAACCAGCTTCAATTACTTCCGTAATGGATGCAGCGAAAGACGCCTGCACATGCCATTACGGCTGAAATTACGGTGCTGTTTTCTCCTGAAAACAGCACCGTAATTTCAGCCGTAACAGACGCTGCCGTGTGAACATACCCTCAGGGCTTAAAATGTCAGGGAAATAGCCCCAATACATGTGTGTCCGCCCCAAAAAAAAGTGTGTATATGAGACAGCATAGCATATCTATAGCACTACGACCCTATAAACTATGGATAGGATTAGATACAGTGGATGAGCAGACAGTATCACACATGATAGGATTAGATACAGTGGCCCAGCAGACAGTATCACACATGATAGGATTAGATACAGTGGCTGAGCAGACAGTATCACACATGATAGGATTAGATACAGTGGCTCAGCAGACAGTACCACACATGATAGGATTAGATACAGTGGCTCAGCAGACAGTACCACACATGATAGGATTAGATACAGTGGCTCAGCAGACAGTACCACACATGATAGGATTAGATACAGTGGCTCAGCAGACAGTTCCACACATGATAGGATTAGATACAGTGGCTCAGCAGACAGTTCCACACATGATAGGATTAGATACAGTGGCTCAGCAGACAGTATCACACATGATAGGATTAGATACAGGGCCCAGCTCGCTGACATTGCGGCTCCAGCGCTGGACCCAGGAGAGGTAAGAATAATAATTTTGCTTCTTTATGTGTTACTGATTATTTTTGTGTGTTTGTGTTTTTTTACAGGTTCGGTGGTTGGACTTCGGATACGAGGACTTCAATGACGGCGTTTTTTTTATTCTCAATAAAATGGTTAATGAGGGTTGTGTTTTTTTATTTCAATAAAATATTTTTTCTATGTGCTTGTATCTTTTTAAACTTTATTATCACCGCCTTAGTAATGGCCGCCGGCTGATTGACAAGCTCCATTACTAAGGCGGGGCTTAATGTTAGCCGGTGCAGAGACTACACTAACCCCCATTATTACCCCGGTACCCACCGCCACCAGGAGTACTGGGAAGAGCCGGGTACAAACCAGTACCCGACCATCTGTAGTGACGGGCAGGCACCGGGGCGGCCGCAGGCTGGTAGTACTAGGCTGGGGAAGGCCAAAAACAGTGGCCCTTCCCACCCTTGTAATGCTGCCTGCTGCTGCTGTGTTGTATCTGGCTGGTTATGAAAATTGGGGGGGACCCCACATCGTTCTTTCCAATAATTTATTTTTTTTTTTTAAATGACGTGGGGTCCCCCCCATTTTCATAACCAGCCAGATACAATAAAGCAGCAGCAGCCCAGCATCACCAGGGTAGGAAGGGCCACTGTTTTTGGCCTTTCCCCTCCTGATAATTCCAGCCTGCGGCCACCCCAGTGGCCGACCATCACTACAGATGGTCAGGTACTGGATCGTACCCGGCTCTTCCCAGCACCCCTGGTGGCGGTGGGTACCGGGGTAATAAAGGGGGTTAGTGTTAGCCTCTGCACCGGCTAACACTAAGCCCCGCCTTAGCAATGGATGCTGTCAATCAGCCGGCGGCCATTACTAAGGCGGTAGTAATATAGTTTAAAAAAAAAAACACAAAGACATAGAAAAAATATTTTATTGAAATAAAAAAAAAACCCGCACAGCCCTCATTAACCATTTTATTGATAATAAAAAAAAAAGCTGTCATCGAAGTAGTCCTGGAATCCGCCGTAGTCCAACGACCGAACCTGTAAGAAAACACACAAAAAATGATTAGTAACACATGTGTTAGGGTATGTGCACACACACTAATTACGTCCGTAATGAAAACATGATTACAGTACGGGACAGATGTCCTGCAGCGAGGCAGGGACTCCTAGCATCATACATAACTATAATGCTAGGAGCCCGGCTCCCTGCACGGTGTTCGGTCCGGTACTTGCGGCCGAAATACGTCCGTCAATTACGGACGTAATTAGTGTCTGTGCACATACCCTAAGGCTTAGATACAGGGCCCATGTGTGATACTGTCTGTGGGACCCTGTATCTAAGCCTACCACAAGGTAGGCTTAGATACAGGGTCCAGCAGACAGTAATCTTATACAGTATAAGATTACTGTGTGCTGGGGCCCTGTATCTAAACCTACAGTGTGGTAGGCTTAGATACAGGGCCCAGCAGACAGGATCACGCATGGGCCATGTATCTAAGCCTACCATGTGATTGGCTTAGATACAGGGCCCAGCAGACAGGATCACACAATCTGTGATCCTGTCTCATGGGCCCCCTAAGCCTGCTACATCGTAGGCTTAGGGGTTGTGCAGTCCCTAAACATTGATGGCCTATCCTCAGGATAGGCCATCAATAGTTGATGTGTCGCCCGGGACCCGCAAATCAGCTGTTTTGAAGGGGCCGCAGCACTCGTACGAGAGCTGCTTCCCCTTCATTTCACTACTCACACTGTGAATCGCCGACACGGATTCACAGTGTGACCGGAATGAAGTGACCGGAATGAAGGGGAGCAGCTCTCGTACGAGTGCTGCGGCCCCTTCAAAACAGCTGATTGGCGGGTCCCGGGAGTCAGACCCCGCCAGTCAGGGATAACCTTACCTTCCTCTTCGGCCGCGGCGGGAGTTCTGTAGTCTCGATGCTGTGCGCAGCACATAGCGCTGAGACGTCATGCGCTGCGCACAGCGCTTGACGTCAGGACCTCCGCTGCGATCCGGAACCAGGAAGGTAAGTAAAGTCTGTTACTATAGTAACAGGGGCCCGCGGCCCGAGTTACTATAGTAACTTTTTATTGATGTTGTGCGAGGGGCCGTGGGCCCCCCTGGCTTCGGGGCCCGGTCGCAATTGCGACCACTGCGACCCCTATAGCTACGCCAGTGGCTGTATGCACTATTTATATGAATGCTGTATGCACTATTTATCTGGATATTATACACTATTTATATGGATGCTGTGTGCACTATTTCTATGGATGCTGTATGCACTATTTATCTGGATATTATACACTATTTATCTGGATATTATACACTATTTATATGGATGCTGTGTGCACTATTTCTATGGATGCTGTATGCACTATTTATCTGGATATTATACACTATTTATATGAATGCTGTGTGCACTATTTATCTGGATATTATACACTATTTATATGGATGCTGTGTGCACTATTTCTATGGATGCTGTATGCACTATTTATCTGGATATTATACACTATTTATATGAATGCTGTGTGCACTATTTATCTGGATATTATACACTATTTATATGGATGCTGTGTGCACTATTTCTATGGATGCTGTATGCACTATTTATCTGGATATTATACACTATTTATATGAATGCTGTGTGCACTATTTATATGGATGCTGTATGCACTATTTCTATGGATGCTGTATGCACTATTTATCTCGATATTATACACTATTTATATGGATGCTGTATGCACTATTTATATGGATGCTGTATGCACTATTTATATGGATGCTGTGTGCACTATTTCTATGGATGCTGTATGCACTATTTATATGGATGCTGTGTGCACTATTTATATGGATGCTGTATGCACTATTTATATGGATGCTGTATGCACTATTTATATGGATGCTGTATGCACTATTTATATGGATGTTGTGTGCACTATTTATATGGATGTTGTGTGCACTATTTATATGGATGCTGTGTGCACTATTTATATGGATGCTGTATGCACTATTTATATGGATGCTGTGTGCACTATTTCTATGGATGCTGTATGCACTATTTATATGGATGCTGTATGCACTATTTATATGGATGCTGTGTGCACTATTTCTATGGATTCTGTATGCACTATTTATATGGATGCTGTGTGCACTATTTATATGGATGCTGTATGCACTATTTATATGGATGCTGTATGCACTATTTATATGGATGCTGTATGCACTATTTATATGGATGTTGTGTGCACTATTTATATGGATGTTGTGTGCACTATTTATATGGATGCTGTGTGCACTATTTCTATGGATGCTGTATGAACTATTTATATGACTGCTGTGTGCACTATTTCTATGGATGCTGTATGCACTATTTATATGGATGCTGTGTGCACTATTTATATGGATGCTGTATGCACTATTTATATGGATGCTGTATGCACTATTTATATGGATGCTGTATGCACTATTTATATGGATGCTTTATGCACTATTTATATGGATGCTGTATGCACTATTTATATGGATGCTGTGTGCACTATTTCTATGGATGCTGTATGCACTATTTATATGGATGCTGTGTGCACTATTTATATGGATGCTGTATGCACTATTTATATGGATGCTGTATGCACTATTTATATGGATGCTGTATGCACTATTTATATGGATGCTGTATGCACTATTTATATGGATGTTGTGTGCACTATTTATATGGATGCTGTGTGCACTATTTCTATGGATGCTGTATGAACTATTTATATGACTGCTGTGTGCACTATTTCTATGGATGCTGTATGCACTATTTATATGGATGCTGTGTGCACTATTTATATGGATGCTGTATGCACTATTTATATGGATGCTGTATGCACTATTTATATGGATGCTGTATGCACTATTTATATGGATGCTGTATGCACTATTTATATGGATGCTGTATGCACTATTTATATGGATGCTGTATGCACTATTTATATGGATGCTGTGTGCACTATTTATATGGATGCTGTATGCACTATTTATATGGATGCTGTATGCACTATTTATATGGATACTGTATGCACTATTTATATGGATGCTGTATGCACTATTTTTATGGATGCTGTATGCACTATTTATATGGATGCTGTATGCACTCTTTATATGGATGCTGTGTGCACTATTTATATGGATGCTGTATGCACTATTTCTATGGATGCTGTATGCACTATTTCTATGGATGCTGTATGCACTATTTATATGGATGCTGTATGCACTCTTTATATGGATGCTGTGTGCACTATTTATATGGATGCTGTATGCACTATTTATATGGATGCTGTGTGCACTATTTATATGGATGCTGTATGCACTATTTATATGGATGCTGTATGCACTATTTATATGGATGCTGTATGCACTATTTATATGGATGCTTTATGCACTATTTATATGGATGCTGTATGCACTATTTATATGGATGCTGTGTGCACTATTTCTATGGATGCTGTATGCACTATTTATATGGATGCTGTGTGCACTATTTATATGGATGCTGTATGCACTATTTATATGGATGCTGTATGCACTATTTATATGGATGCTGTATGCACTATTTATATGGATGCTGTATGCACTATTTATATGGATGTTGTGTGCACTATTTATATGGATGCTGTGTGCACTATTTCTATGGATGCTGTATGAACTATTTATATGACTGCTGTGTGCACTATTTCTATGGATGCTGTATGCACTATTTATATGGATGCTGTGTGCACTATTTATATGGATGCTGTATGCACTATTTATATGGATGCTGTATGCACTATTTATATGGATGCTGTATGCACTATTTATATGGATGCTGTATGCACTATTTATATGGATGCTGTATGCACTATTTATATGGATGCTGTATGCACTATTTATATGGATGCTGTGTGCACTATTTATATGGATGCTGTATGCACTATTTATATGGATGCTGTATGCACTATTTATATGGATACTGTATGCACTATTTCTATGGATGCTGTATGCACTATTTATATGGATGCTGTGTGCACTATTTATATGGATGCTGTATGCACTATTTATATGGATGCTGTATGCACTATTTATATGGATGTTGTGTGCACTATTTATATGGATGTTGTGTGCACTATTTATATGGATGCTGTGTGCACTATTTCTATGGATGCTGTATGAACTATTTATATGACTGCTGTGTGCACTATTTCTATGGATGCTGTATGCACTATTTATATGGATGCTGTGTGCACTATTTATATGGATGCTGTATGCACTATTTATATGGATGCTGTATGCACTATTTATATGGATGCTGTATGCACTATTTATATGGATGCTTTATGCACTATTTATATGGATGCTGTATGCACTATTTATATGGATGCTGTGTGCACTATTTCTATGGATGCTGTATGCACTATTTATATGGATGCTGTGTGCACTATTTATATGGATGCTGTATGCACTATTTATATGGATGCTGTATGCACTATTTATATGGATGCTGTATGCACTATTTATATGGATGCTGTATGCACTATTTATATGGATGTTGTGTGCACTATTTATATGGATGCTGTGTGCACTATTTCTATGGATGCTGTATGAACTATTTATATGACTGCTGTGTGCACTATTTCTATGGATGCTGTATGCACTATTTATATGGATGCTGTGTGCACTATTTATATGGATGCTGTATGCACTATTTATATGGATGCTGTATGCACTATTTATATGGATGCTGTATGCACTATTTATATGGATGCTGTATGCACTATTTATATGGATGCTGTATGCACTATTTATATGGATGCTGTATGCACTATTTATATGGATGCTGTGTGCACTATTTATATGGATGCTGTATGCACTATTTATATGGATGCTGTATGCACTATTTATATGGATACTGTATGCACTATTTATATGGATGCTGTATGCACTATTTTTATGGATGCTGTATGCACTATTTATATGGATGCTGTATGCACTCTTTATATGGATGCTGTGTGCACTATTTATATGGATGCTGTATGCACTATTTATATGGATGCTGTATGCACTATTTCTATGGATGTTGTATGCACTATTTCTATGGATGCTGTATGCACTATTTATATGGATGCTGTATGCACTCTTTATATGGATGCTGTGTGCACTATTTATATGGATGCTGTATGCACTATTTATATGGATGCTGTATGCACTATTTATATGGATGCTGTATGCACTATTTCTATGGATGCTGTATGCACTATTTATATGGATGCTGTATGCACTATTTCTATGGATGCTGTATGCACTATTTCTATGGATGCTGTATGCACTATTTATGTAGATGCTGTATGCTCTATTTATATGGATGCTGTATGCACTATTTCTATGGATGCTGTATGAACTATTTATATGGATGCTGTGTGCACTATTTATATGGATGCTGTATGCACTATTTATATGGATGCTGTATGCACTATTTATATGGATGCTGTATGCACTATTTATATGGATGCTGTATGCACTATTTATATGGATGCTGTATGTGTCAGGGATCATTACTATGTATATTGTCTGAAAAATATTATCCTCACACATATGTATATACATTTCAGTTCTTTGTGTAATATACTGATATATATAACAAGTTCTTTGTTCATGTCGGACACACCTATGGAAGACACCGCCCCCTGGAATGCAAAGAGGAGTGTGCAGAAGAATGTACAGGAAAACTTATAGCTGAGGAGCGAATAGAATTTAAGCAAGTCCCACATCTATAGGGAGGGGCATGTGTCTTCTCTGTGTGTGTTTCTTTGTTCTGAATAAAGTTCAGTTCCTCCTGGCTGACATTGAAGCTGTACCTCAGACATTTGTGTGGTGTACTTCTCTCCAGGCATGCCTTCAGCTTTCAATTTACAGAGGTGGTTATTCGGTGTGAAATACGGACCTGACATATGCATTACTTATTTGCACACTGTATATACTGTTTTATCTGGACACTTTATGACACTATTTATCTGAACACTGTATGGCACAAGTTATCTGGATGTGATATGGCACTACTTATTGGGAAGCTATTTTGTTCTAGTTATCTGGACTCTTTATACAGTATTTATCTGGATGAATAATAATATGATTTATCTGGGCTCTGTATGATACGATATATCTGGTTAAGGCATAGCACTATTTATCTGAACGATGTATGTATTATTGTATGATATGTGGGATTTGTATCTGCTAATTATCTGGACACTGTATCACAATGACACAAGTTATCTGGAAGTGGTATGGCACTATTTATCACCAAGCTGTATGGTACTACTTACCTTACACTATTATTCTGAATGATGTTATTTATCTGTATGACATGATTTATTTTTACACTAGAAACTATTTTTCTTTGAAAACTGTATGAGACTAATTATCTTGGTGCTGTATCGCATTATTTATCAGAATATCGGGACTGGAAGAGTCGGAAGAGCATGTGAGCGGAATTGTGCCATGGCTCCACCCCCCCTACTGTCATCTCTGCCGCCGACAACACGCCTGACCGCTGATGCCAATGATGCAGATACCTTGGCTGATGCTCTCCATGCTCTATGCAGAGAGTGTCGTGGCCTGACACCCACGCTATGCTCGACTAATCCTCTGGCTAATCCTTCTGTCCAGTTTATCCCTCCTCACAGAACACTGCAATTCTGGTCTCCACTGAACCTGTCATCCGCCGGCCGCCGCTTGCCACTCCTGCTGACATCAATGATACTGGCGCTCACTGGACCCTATGCAGGGTTACAGGTCTGAGTTTGTGTATGAGTTGGAGAATTCTGACAGTTTGGAAAAGTGATGCTTGTCCCTAAGATCTGTCTGTATATAAATATGGATAGGTCAAGATATTGTGCTGCCCACTATCACACCAAGATACCACGCTACTGTGATGATGTGCAGTGTTATTCTTTACTATTCACTAATTCCAATTTTTTCTGCCATAAATCTTCAAAATGAAGTGATGTGAAGTGAAGAAAAAAGTGGCTTTATAATTTAAAGCGTCAGATACGTTTATGTAAAATATTGGACCGGTGATTTTTGGGAGTATAGTTAGTTACGTACGGTAAGTCCATAGTGGACTTTATTAGATCTATTGGATCCTATTAGACTCCGTGTATTCTATGTGTGGCCTGGCCCTAATTTGGAAGTGGTCTTTTATAACTGGTATGTACGGCCATTAAACCCTCCCTGATTGGGATTTGGTATACTGTAAATCTGGTATACTGAAAAATTGCACTGTTCTAACTTGCCTATGTACTACAATTAAAATCTGTATATTTGGGACTTGGTATGCTTTAAAGTTGGTATATTGAAAAAACTGGCTTGGTCCAACTTCCCTACTGTATGTACTGTATGTACTGCAAGTTAAAAAGTCCATATTGGATCCTTTTAGACCCTGTCTATTATATGACCTAACCAAAAATACAGCAGGGATCTAATAGCCCAAACATAATATTCAATAATCAGTGTATGTGAACTATATGGGCTGATCCTAGGGTGTATACCCAGAAAGCATCAAGGATAAATATAACCTACAAGAGACAGATGCTATAAGGACAATAGGATATGTAAGAAATAGAAAAATCTTTATTAAGTTACATAATAAAAGACAATGAATAAAATGAGGATTCCATAAACCAACAGATAAAAAGGGACAATATGCTGTGTATCTCTCAAATGAACAAAGAGTACAAAATTGTGCCAATGACACACCTTGCAACAGGTTTAATATAGACTGAAGTAAATAGACCATATATAGATAAAGAACGTGCTATATAGGCACAAAAGTATAATTGCTTTCCTCTATGTTTATATGGACCTAATACATGTTCAAATGCTTTGTGCCTATATAGCACGTTCTTTATCTATATATAGTCTATTTACTTCAGTCTATATTAAACCTGTTGGAAGGTGTGTCATTGGCACAATTTTGTACTCTTTGTTCATTTGTGAGATACACAGCATATTGTCCCTTTTTATCTGTTGGTTTATGGAATCCTCATTTTATTCATTGTCTTTTATTATAAAACTTAATAAAGACCTGTCTATTATATGTTTGCTCTGACCCTCTGACCCTTTGGTGTTAAAACTGGTCTGTTGCAGCTGATCTATGTACAGCTGTGAAAATCTGGGATTTGATACACTGCAAACCTGGTCTAGTGGAAAACCAAACAGCTTTAGTGGAACTATACACTGCAATTAAAGTCTGTTGGTCTTGGATTGGCAATACCTGATCTGAGACATGCCGTGAATTAAAAAAAACTGGATGAGGTGATGGTTAGAAGAGCAAGTACGGGTATGTCCACCACATCAACTAAGCTGGCTAAATTCCTAAACTCATCCTCGCAATCTCCTAGTGGGTCGAAAAGTGAGTGTACCAAAATTAGTCCATGTAGAAATTCTCTCGGTTCAACTGTTCCAGCTATGTCAATGGTCTTGCAAGAGACGGTGGGCTAGAGGGAGCAGAACGCAGGGACACCAGTTCTGTCTGAAATATTGATGACCTTGAAAAAAATGGAGGAGGCAGTGGCGGGTTGGCTCAACAAATGGGAGCTATTAGATCAAACATCCCCATAAAGTCGAAACGACTGAAAACAGAGTATCAGTTGTTGAAGATACTATATCAAAACGACAGTAAGAAATGCAAAATATGAAACACTCAAATAAAGAAACGACAAGAAAATTGATAGACATGGAAGACATATCCTGTAGGGCTAACTTACGTATTGCGGACTTCCCAGAAAATGTAGAAGGGGCAGATGTGTCTCCTTTATTAAAGTCTGGAATGACATTAAGAAATTTTTATCCATCTATTAATACTTGGACTTTACTGATTATTCCCAGGCTACAACTAAATGGAGAATTACATTTTCTGAGGTTAAGAACAGGCTTAGGAAAGCTGGTATTCAGTACTCTCTGCTCTTCCCAGTCCATCCCCGGGTGGTTTATGAAGATCATACCGTTTTCTTTGATATTACGGAGGAAGCAGTGACCTGAATGGACAATAAGAATGTGCCCTTTTTTTCAATAGAGATTCTCTTTCTTTGCTGTGAACGGTCATAGGCAGATCTAAATTGTAAATATTGAAGAAAATCTCCATTTGTCAGGCCCATACTTAATTTTAAAACTAGAAAAGTCTCTCATGCCTCCATTATCTAAAATATGAGAAATTTGTGTAATTCCTTTAGATACCCAGATATTACTATCAATGTTTCGCATCCCCTTTAACCCTGGCGGCATGCCACGTACTATTACATTGCTGTCACCAAGGGGAAGTATGGGGCGAGGTCACAGGCGGAGCGCACTCCATACTCAGCGGGTGACGGCTGTGTTATACAGCTGACACCTCACTCCAGTGTGCAGAATCAAAGTTCACTTTGATTCCGCCCATTTAAAAGACCTTAAATGCCACGGTCAATCGCTGCTGTGGCATTTAAATTGTTAGAATCAGGGGGGCGTCCCCTCAAACATGCCATCGTGCCCCCCTGTGGTGCAATCGACGGTTGCACTGATTGTTATGGCATCAAAAAAAGTTCAAAAGAAAAAAAACCTTTTCCCATTTTTTCCCTAAATCAATCTTAAAAAAAATGACAGTTAACATAACGGACTCCGCATCCGTAACAGTCCGAACAATCACAATAATGCACTGTTTAACCCGCTCAGTGAACGCCAAAAAAAATATATATATAAAACACGCAAATTGCTGTTTTTTGGTCACCTTAGCTCTCAAAATTTTTTTATAAAAAGTAATCAAAAAGTTGCATATACCCCCAAAAGGGCAGTGGTGAAAACGACAACTCATCCTGCAAAAATTAAGCCCTCACATCGCTAAATTGATGGAAAAATAAAAAAGTTTCGACTCTCAGAACATGGCGACACAAAACATTTTTATTTTTTTTAGCAAATAGTTTTTTTTAAAAAGTCGTAAAACATAAAACAAAACATATAAATTTGATATCACTGTAATCGTATCAACCTGTAGAATAAGGTGCACATGTAGTTTTTACCACCTGATGGACGCCATAAAAACAAAACCCCCCAAAAAATGGCGTAATCACAGGTTTTTTTCCCATTTCACCCCACAAATCATTTTTTCCAGCTTCCTAGTACATTATGCAGGTAGAATAAATGGTGTCATGAAAACCTACAGCTTGTCCCACAAAAAACAAGCCCTCATATGGCTATGTCGACGAAAAAACAAAAAGGTTATGGCTTTTGGAAGGCGGGGAGGAAAAAACGAAAATGAACAAAAACTCAAATTGGTCGTGTGTCCAAGGGATTAAGCGTGAGGAATACCATAAAGGGGTAAAGTCCAAGTATTCATACATAGATTTCTTAATGTCATTCCAGACTTTATGAAAAGAAAAATATACTATACCAGCTTTATAAGGGTAACCTCCAAATGCCCCTGACGCCAATATATGATAGAATTGTAACTCAATTTTACTAACTTAACCAAAAGAGATCTATTTACCAGCATTTCCTCCCAATCTCTGATCTGTTTGAATTTTGCAGCAAGGTAGTATAATTTAAACATGTTTACATTAAAAGTATAGAAAATATGTTAGGAGGCTGGTGCATCTTTTCCATTTGTTTGTTCATTCAACTTCCTGGATGCTGACTATGCACCACACAGTGCTCAGATAAACTGAGCCATACAGTGTCAATATAATTAGTATTGTATGGTATCCTTATAAATAGTGCCATACAATTCCCAAATCACTAGTGCATTCAGTGACCAAATAATGTATACAGAATTAAGATATATAGTTCCAAACTACATCTAAAACAATAGTGAAATTCATTGGCAGGTATATAGTGCCATACAGTGTTTGAACAAATTGTAACATGGAGTTCAGATAGCGTGCTTATTGCGTTTAATACTAAATATGGTTATTAAGGGTGGAGTAATCGCAAGATTATATAATCTATTTATGAATCATTTTGCCTATCCTAATAGCTTTAAGTCACGAAAAAGATGGGAGATAGATATAGGCGAACAGCCTGTTACCTTTTGGTCCAGAGTATATCAACATACCCTTAGGGTCTCCTCCAATAGCAATCATAGAATTTCCCAATTTAGTTCATAGACTGTATTACTCCGCTACATTTCTAAAAATAAATAGACTCAAGACAATCTGATATATGCCCTAAATGTTTGGGGCCCCAGAGCAGATTGGATACATCTCACATGGCGGTGTCCAAAATTGGTTAAATATTGGATTGAGGTGATTGCGTATCTGGAGAATATTTTTTATAGTATTATCCCTCTTGATCCTAGAGTTTGTATTTTAGGAGATTTATATTTGATACAACAAATAAGAGGTAATTCCCTTCCGATCTATCAAACATTATTTATGGCTAGGTTAGATATTGCAGCAAGATGGCTTTCGCCGTCTGTAAAGGCTTGGGAAACAAATTCTTAAAGGGGTTTTCCACCTTCTGACAACTAATGACCTATCAAAAGGATAGGTCATCAGTACATGATCTGTGGGGGTCCGACACCCGAACCCCGCACAGATCAGCTGTTCCAGTGCCTCCGTGCACCGGACGTACATGCCAGAAGAGCTTAGCTCTGGCCACGGAATAGCAACCGAGTTGCAGTACTGCAACTCTGCTCCTATTCAAGTGAATAGGAGCAGACCTGCAGTTCTGCAGCATGGCTGCTATGGTATGTAGGGAGCCAACTGCTTCCGGGCTTCGCACATAGAATTATGTGCCATAACATCCAGTGGCCACAGGCCACCGGAGCGGCTTATCGGTCTGGGTGTCGTACTTGCACCAATGATATACTGATGACCTATCCGGTGGATAGGTCATCAGTTGTCAGAAGGTGGAGAACCCCTTCAATGAAATCAAATTGTATTGCTCAAGGGGGGAACAATAAATCTTTTTTGATTAATTGGGACCTCTGGATTAAGAGGTTCCCAATCATTAAGCTTTAGTACAAAGCTATGCCCCCCCCCCTTTTATTAGTGAATGTTTATTTTACTATTTTTATTTTTTTGTGCGTGGCTCGCAGGGAATTGGGCGGGGAAGGGGAAAAAAGTGTGAAGGAAGGGGAAATGAAAAAGAAGGCAGTAGAAAAGGAGTAATATTAGAGATTTAACTGTAAGGGTATGTTCAAATGGGCTATTTTCAGACGTTTTTCGGGCCGTAAATGTCCCGAAAAACGACTGAAAAATATGAAGCAGAACGCCTACTAACATCTGCCCATTGATTTCAATGGGAAATACGGCGTTCTATTCCGACGTTTTTTTATGCCTCATTTTAAAAAAAACTGGCGTGTAAAAAGACACCCCGTAAAAAGAAGTCAATGTCACTGCTTGAGCCGTTTTTGGAGTCGTCTTTCATTGACAATAGAAAAACAGCTCCAAAAACAGCTATAAGAAACATCGCGAAAAACGCTAGTTCGATTAAAAAACGGCTGAAATTAGGAGCTGTTTTCCCTTGAAAACAGCTCCGTATTTTCGGAGGTATTTTGTTAACCAAACCCCCAAGAAGAAACAAGAGCTTATAGCCAATATTGTATATAAAAAAATAGAATTTTATTAACATATATGACAAACAGGGTTTAAAAATAAATGAAAGGACAAGACCCTAGTATAAAAATAGGAGCGATTGCTGACACTTGTAGTACAAAGTAATAAGGTATCTCTGTTACCAAATATCTGACCATATAAACATTCACGTCAAAAAGGCTTCCCTGTTTAATAATTAAAGAACCATTGAAAAATATAAACAGTCTATTTTGTATTTTGTTAACCGTGTAAACATACCCTAAATGACAATAAGATCCTTAGTGGATATCTGTCAGGTTAGATATTTATGCATGTCTGATAAAGATTATTTGTTTTCTTCTCTTGACAGTACTCCAAATGTAATATAATTTCACTGTAAGTTGAGCTGTAAATATCCATGGAAATAAAACCTGCCAGCCTTGTCCATGTGAACAATTAATTAATTTAACCCCTTAATGACCAGCCTATTTTAGACCTTAATGACCAGGCCATTTTTTACGTTTTTCCATCGTCGCATTCCAAGAGCTAGAACGTTTTTATTTTTGTGTCGACATAGCCGTATAAGGTCTTGTTTTTTGCGGGACAAGTTGTACTTTTTAATAGCACCATTTTGGGGGACATATTATTTATTGATTAACTTTTATAAACTTTTTTTGGGGGGGAATAGAAAAAAAACTGAAATTTCGTCACTCTTTTTCGCGTCTTAAATCAACGGCGTTTACCGTGTGATATAAATAACACAATAACTTTATTCAGCGGGTTGTTACAATTGCATCGATACCAAATTTGTATTGTTTTTGTATGTTTTACTACTTTTAAACAGTAAAAACACTGTTTTTTAAAAATTATTTGTTTTTGTGTCTCCATATTTGAAGAGCCGTAACGTTTTTATTTTTTCGCCGATGCGGTTGTATGAGCGCTTTTTTTTTGCGGGAAGACTTGTAGTTTTTATTGGTACCATTTTTGAGTAGATGCGACTTTTTGATCACTTTTTATCACATTTTTTTAAAGTCAGGATTCACAGAAAACAGCAATTTTTCCATAGTTTTTTTATTACATTTTTTACGGCGTTCACCGTGTGGGTTAAATAATGTAATAGATTTATAGTCGGGGTCGTTACGGACGCGGCGATACCAAATATGTGTAACTTTTTAACTTTATTTTATTTTTTTAATAGTAAAGCATTTTGTAAGGGGAAAAGCTGGGTTTTTCATTTTTTTTCACATTTTTTTTAAATTAACTTTATTAAACTTTGTTTTCACTTTTTTACTAGTCCCATTAGGGGACTATAATATGCGATTCTCCGATCGCTATTATAATACACTGCAATACTTTTGTATTGCAGTGAATTACTGCCTGTCCGTTTAACACGGACATGCATCTGCTAGGTCATGCCTCCGGCATGATCTAGCAGGCATTCGCTCCAGGCAGACCTGGGGGGCCTTTATTAGGCCCCCGGCTGCCATTAGAGACACAGACACTCGGCGATCGTATCGCCGGGTGTCGGTGGGAGAGAGAGGGAGCTCCCTCCCTCTCTCCAAAACCACTCAGATGCGGTGCACGCTATTGCGCACCGCATCTGAAGGGTTAAACAGGTGAGATCGATACTAATATCGATCTTACCCGGCAGAGCAGGGACGCTCCCAGCCCTCAGCTGCCTCTAGCAGCTGAGAGCAGGGAGATTTGACGCTCCCTGCTCTGTTTACTTTATCCTCATGCAGTGCCGTAAAAAGGCATATGCATCAGAATAAAGACCGTTAGTGGCCGCCATTAAAAGGCGTATTGGCGGTCACTAACGGGTTAAATTATATTAACTGCTATATTTACTATACTTATTAATGTGAGGTTCTTAGCGCTCATTTTGATCAAATTGTCTGAGCCCACCTGCCACGACAATGCGACCTCATACACTAAACATACCTGTAAAATAGGAGACTTGCCTCTCTCTTGGGCCTAGGCCTACAAATGAATTCAGAGCAGGTAAAAACTAGCTTCATTCTGCTCTATGTAAAAACATCCTTGTACAGATGGTAGGAGATGATGCATTATTCCCGGTTTAGCGCATCTGCTCTCAACAATAACATATGCAAAATAAGAAAGAAAAGATGTTTATTTACTTTTGTGGTAGATTTTACAATGACACATTTCTCTTGCTTAGTCACCAGTTTACTTTGAAACTTTTAAAAATGTACAAAAAAAATAATGATATTCATGTGAGGGTCTTTTAAGGAAAATCATAGTAGATTGCCTATATTCCCCTATAGTCAATCATTTTTGCTTTAATACTGTTGATATGTATGTCTGGATTGTAAGCTTAGAACCAATTGTGTTTTTGTATATGACATCAGTATTATAAATGTGGTAACTGAGTGAATACGCTGTGTAAAAACATTTTTAGCTCTGCGACAGAAAGTAGATGCTTTAAAGTACAAATCTGGTGAATCAATCCAAAAGAGATGACTATGGTTTTACATGGTTTAAAGTAAATGTGGTACAGTTTTAACAAAGATCAATGCAAAATCAAACATAACCGGAAGGGGAGATTTAAAGGGGCTTCTATTCCCAAAAATTGATGGCCTATCCTCAGGATAGGCCATCAATAGCTGATGGGTCGGGGTCCGACTCCCGGGACCCCCGCCGATCAGCTGTTTTGAAGGGGTGCACGAGTGCTGCTTCCCCTTCATTTCTACTTGCACACTGTGAATCTTCGACACACATGTAGCGGCGATTCACAGTATGGCAGCCTTCTCCCATTCACTTCAATGGGGGAAAAAGGCTGCAATACTGTGAATCACCGCTACATCCATGTCGACATTTCACAGTTGAAATAAAGGTGAAGCAGCGCTGCACCCCCTTCAAAACAGCTGATCGGTGGGAGTCCCAGGAGTCAGACCCTGGCCCCTTAACTTTTGATGGCCTATACTGAGAATAGGCCATCAATTTTTAGGAACTGACAACCCCTTTAAAGCGATTGGATACAGGCAAAAGTAAAGGATGTGTTAGATGTATTTACCCTTTGTCATGCCCACAGCCGTGGGCCGTCAGGCTCACTCACCTCCTGACGGCCGCAGCCATGGATCTGTGAGCGCTGGCCCCCCATATCCTCCTCAGGAGACGCTCACTTCCGCTTCTCTCGGCCGGGTCCCTGAGTTAAAGTGCCAAATTAGCCCATGAGTACCCTGAACTATAAGAAGGGCTCTGCCCCTTTCTGCATTGCCTGAGCTTTGTTGTCGTTACCCTAGTCTGTCTTTGCAAATGGTCTTCTAAGTGTTTTCCAGTTCCAAGTGTTTCCCATTTATGCTACCTGTAACCTGTATCCCATGATATCCTGGTCCAAGTGCCGTAATGAGTTGGAGTCGTGCTGCGCTGAGTACCACGCCTGTCCTGCTACACCACGCCTGCTGCCTAGTCCCAGCCGAGCCTGTCTTGCTACTGTCTGAGCTACCACAGGTACACGTATACGAACTATAGACTATGACCTATGTCCTGTTGGCCAGCTGCCATACCGTGAAGGCGGTACGGCCCAGTGGGTCCACGTATCCAACGTGACAGCCTTCCACTGCCAAGTACATATGTGACACATAAAAGACTGTCGTTGCTACAGTTTTGATTATGGTATGATGTTAAAGCCCAGATAATACCAGGATCAAAGCTCTAGCTGCAATATTCAGGGAGCAGCACTTATTTGAAGTACTTTGCAGGATTAGTAAGTACGAGCAGTAGGGAAAGTCTGCTAAGGTCCCGGGCCGTGTAAACGAGCGCCGATCAACGAGACAGCTCATTGATCGGCCATCATTTGCTCCTTTCACAAGGAACTATGCATGGGGGCGAGCGCTCGTTACTCCGATCGCTCATCCCATACATTATTATCATGTTGGCAGCTCGTCTCCCTGTTTATACAGGGAGATCTGCTGCCGACAAAGATAATATTTTACTTTTTTAAAACAGCTGATCGCTGAATGAACGCTTTCCCGATAATGTGCCCATGTAAAAGGGCCTTTTCTTTCATTTACAGTTATCTCTCTCCCTGTAAAGCCTTCCATTGACCACAGGGGTGTGATAAATAATCTGTTGTTCATGTTATCACTCCTCTTCCCCCTTACCAGTTAGATAGGGTGATATCTGATTGTCCCATATAGGGGGTATTTTGTTTTTCGTTTTGAGGACAGCAGTTGCGCACCTAACCACCCCTTATCATCCCCAATAAATCCAATTGTCAGCTCTGTGACTCAAATGTCTACCAGCATACAGATCACATAAATTTGTTCTTTTCAGTTTTGATTTTGTGAAGGCATGAGCAATTTCACATAGGCTAAAAGGTGTTGTCTGGCATTGGAAGAAAAGGCCTGCACCACTCTTGTCTATAAGCTGTGTGCGGTATTGCAGCTGATCCCAATTCAAGTATAAGAGGCTGGGTGCCAATACCAGACCAAGGACAAAAGTGGTGCGGTTTCTGAAAAATAGCAGACCCTTTTTTCTAATTCTGGATAACACCTTCAAGTGGCATGTATGAACTTTGCACACCTTGAACTTTATTTAGTTATATATTCTCTATCATGCTGTTATTTATGGAGGAAGCCCTATGCAGCCACAATTTTTGTTCTGCTGCGGTCCCTGGAGGTAAAATTTTATATTATCTAGTGAATGTAATACATGGTTGTGGTAAGTCCATTAGACCAAAAGCCACTATTTGTAATGTCTCTCTGCCCTGGCTCATAAAGGGGAGTCCTCAGCAGTCAACCCCCTCTCTATTAAGTTCATATGCCCTAACAGGGCATGATAAGGGGTTGTGCCAATAAGATAACACCTTTAAATATATTAATAAATGATGATTAATGATGAAAACAATATACAATAATCAAAAACCTTACCATATTAGTAATTACCATTAACAAATACATTAAAAAAAACATTTTGGACCCAAAGTATATTGTATCAAGAAATGTACCATTTATTAAATAACTGTAATCATTTATATACTCAAGGTCAAATTAAATAGTTAGAATGATGTGGTTTGGGTTTGAAGCGTTGCTATTATTGCACAGCAGTATGAATGAAGCTGACTGCAAGTATAGACAAAAAAAAAAAACTAAAGTGTTGTGCATCCTAAAAAGTCATCCTCACTCCTGTTGAGAGCTTCATTTCTGTTGCTCTTTCATCAAGTCCTTAAGGATTTCAATTTTAACATCAAAAGCAGCTCTTTGCCTTGTACTTGACTGTGCATCACAGAAGACAGTTTTATAGCTTGTGTTTGATTGATATAATTAATTTCTTCAAGAGGTAGTAGAGGTTAAATCTACTTGTGAGATGGCATCTGTCCAAAGAGTAGTTTCTTTAATGAGAGAAAGATAAGAAATAAAAGTGACGACATTTATAATGCTGCCGCCAACGAAAACGAATCTGGAAAGGCACAAAGCAATCTCTGAACTTTGTTATCAATGTATTTTGTATTTGGTAATCATTTGAGTGAGTTCTATACACCATCAGATTTGAAAGGTAAATGGTATTTATAATTATTTAAATTCACCCGCTTAATGTGCATGCAGATTCACTCAATATAACTACACTGCTTATTAAATATACTCGTTTTACATTTATAATCTTTTGTTGCCATTTTCTCTTAAAACTTTGTTGCTCAACACCCAATCAACGGGCACAGTCAGTCCACGCATTAAAAGGATTAGGCCACTATTTTTTATAGCAGTGCTTCCCAATTGTTTTAGAACTGTGGAACCCATGAAAAATGTTTTCTATTCTGGGGATCCCGAACTCTAATTTCAAGCAAGCTTGTTGAGTCAAACACTGTTTTGGCTGTGATTTGATGTCTAATATCTTCCAGCAGACAAATTATTTTGCCAACTTTAAGGCCCTTTTACAGGAGCCAGTTATCGGGTGGACAAGCGTTCAAAGATCACGCGGTGAATGAGTATACAGTACGCTCATTCATCGATCACCTAAACGCATCTTTTATGCGGCCAAAAAAATAGTCACTTGTCAGCAGTATATCTCACGGTTGTTTGTCACCATCCATACTAAACGATCATTGCTCCATTTGAAGGGTGCAAAAAAGCGCTGATCAATGAGCAGTATTGTCGATCAGCGCTCATTATAAAGATGGTAAACATATGCCCAAGTAAAACTAACTTTTTACTCTTCTTCTTACTATCTTCAGGAACACATTCCCCAAGTTCCAAGAAGCACTGGTGTTCTATGGACCCCTGTTTGGGAATAATTAGTTTAAAGTATAATTTTGTGGCATACAGTTCGTATCTCAATGTGGGTTCTTTTATCTGACAAAATGTGAAGTAGTAGTTGTAGCATTGCTTACAGCTCGCCTGATTAAGCTTGTGTGCAGCTACTAATGTTTCACAAGTGTCCAATTCTTCAAACCAGTGCAATCATTCAGCCTATAACGTGAACATATATAAATTTTTTTCATTTGAAGCAAACACGACTCTTCACTAATCTTACAAAAGCCCTGGCTCTATGCACATTAAAACTTCTTTTTCTACCCATCTCCATTGCATCACATAATATAAGCTTGTTTCCTCCGAAATAGGCCCAGGATTGGGTATCATCTTTCATATCCACTTCTGATTTCACTACAGTTAGGTCTGTTAGGAGCATAAACTCCATCGTAACTGAGAAAGTATGTCATTTGTCAGATGCAGATGGATATGTCATTTGGTGCAGTAGGCATCACATGAAAACATAACTCCCAAAAATATACCTGATACAAAAATTACATCAGTTCACAATTGAGTAAAAAAATGTCAATCTTTATTATCCCATTAGGGAAAAATTACCCACAAAATACATACAGTTAAAACAACAAATAATTAAAAACACCCCGTTTTGGAGTGTCCACCATAATCCCTAGTAATAACCATGTAATTTCATGCAAAACATTACGGAGTATTGCAGAGTATCACATAGAGATCAGGAGTCTAGAATATGAGCTACTTAAAATGGCATGAGTATATTGCATGACACATGTGTATAAATACTAAGTTTTGCAAATAGCATAAGTATCTGTGATAATTTTTTATTTACCTGTGGTGGACATGTTGACAAATATCCGATCCGAGGACCCCCTCGATGCGCGTTTCGCTTCCTTCGTCAGTGACGATAGTTATATCTGATGAAATAGTGTATGCTGAGGATACATTTCTGTTGATCACATGAAAACATGACTGCAATCATGGCAGGTTGCATGTGTTACATAAGTCAAATGTGTTGTCACTGAACTTTGGCTTTAAAGTTTATGGGCACGTTTGCACTGAAATTGTTTTTTATTGTTCATTTGCTTCCTAAATGAAAAACTAAGCAACTTTGTAAATAGTCTTCATTAAACATTTCCTACCATTTAACAGCTGTAGAGTCTCTGTAGACATCTGGTCTCCTGCAAATTCTAACTCAAATCCATCAGTCTACTGCTTCTAAAGGCTGACTCAACTGCTCTGTATACAGCAGATCAAAGTGTGGAGAAGGGGTAAAGCATATAACTAACAGCCTGTGTAATCTATACTATCTCCATCACCTGTGTTTTTCTCCCTATCTACATTCTGATACAGACAGCCTATGTGCTCTCCCCTCCCTTGGATGCTTTCCTCCCTCTCCACCATCTGATCTATCATGTACAACCTCCTCCCCCTCCCTGCTGCTATCTCTAACACTTAGAGAAGGGATGGGGAGATCAGTTGTGTCAGCTATCAGTAGCACCGGACTGAAGAATTTCATTTAAAATTTGCCGGAGACCGCTGTCTGCACAGACTCTACAGCAGCCAAATGGTAGAACATTTTTAATGAAGACTATTTAGAAAGTTGCTTGATTTTGCATTTAGGAAGCAAATGAACAATAAATAATTTTTTGAGTGCAAAGGTGCCCATAACCTTTAAGTATTTATTTCTTGCAATGCCAGGGATACATGGAGGTCTGAGACCAGTACTATACCTCACGAACAGTTGGTATGTGCAAGAAATTTTTTCGTATATGGCAATCTCTAGATACATTTAAAATATACCTCTTCCTTAAACCTCTAGAACAGGGGTCTCAAACTCGGCCGGGTAAGTGGGCCGCATATAGAAAAAATGGGAAGTTGACGGGCCGCATTACTTTCAAATTTGATACAATACAAAATTATTGTTAATCAATTAGTTATTTGAACTACTATAACACTATATTACTAGAATAATAATACTACATTACTATAATAATAGCGCTGGGTTTAAAATTTGAGATATTTCTCCACGTGCTTATTTCAACAATCCAGCTTTCCAGTTTAAGTGTCGCTAAATGCAGTCCGGCGGCTCAGTTAACACACATGTCAAGATTGGGCAACCCCTTTTTAGATAGTGCCACAGTGCCCTCTGTGGATGCTGCCGCAGTGCCCTCTGTGGATGCTGCCGCAGTGCCCTCTGTGGATGCTGCCACAGTGCCCTCTGTGGATGCTGCCGCAGTGCCCTCTGTGGATGCTGCCGCAGTGCCCTCTGTGGATAATGCAACAGACCCCTAGATAAGGCCACAGTGCCCTCTGTAGATAAGGCCACAGTGCCCTCTGTAGATAAGGCCACAGTGCCCTCTGTAGATAAGGCCACAGTGCCCTCTGTAGATAAGGCCACAGTGCCCTCTGTAGATAATACAACACACCCCTAGATAATGCCAGTGTCTTCTTCAGATACTGTCACACACCCACTTGTAGATAACGCCACAGTGCCCTCTGTAGAGGCTGCCACAGTGCCCTCTGTAGAGGCTGCCACTGCCCTCTGTAGAGGCTGCCAAAGTGCCCTCTGTAGAGGCTGCCAAAGTGCCCTCTGTAGAGGCTGCCAAAGTGCCCTCTGTCCATATATGGGCAGCGATGTCAGGGAATTCCACAGAGTCCCGGAGCAGAGCCGATACTAGCGCTCTGCCCGGGACTCCGCTCTGGGGAAGACCCTGACACACTGTCCATATATGGGCAGATATGTCAGGGAATTCCGCACCGTCCCGGAGCAGAGCCTATACTAGCGCTCTGCCCGGGACTCCGCTATGGGGAAGACCCTGACACACTGTCCACATATGGGCAGCGATGTCAGGGAATTCCACAGAGTCCCGGAGCAGAGCCTGTACTAGCGCTCTGCCCGGGACTCCGGCTCTGGGGAAGCCCAAGACATCGCTGTTCATATGTGGACAGCGGGGCGTGGCCAGCAGTCGATGGCGCCGGTCGCATAAGCTGAGAGCTCCACGCCCTGCCACGCAGATCCAGCAGCCTACAGCGGGGAAAGGTGCCTCATATGGGGAAAAAAAGACCCCAAGGGTCTAGACTCACCCCTGCAGCACAGCACCAGGTCGCCGCCGCTCCACCAACGATCGACGGCTACTTTCTTCGGCGGCAAGCCACGCCGCTCCCTCAGCCGCAGCCATCTTGGACAGCCTCGTGTCAGAAGGAAGGGGAGATGTCCGAGCAGGGAGAGGAGACAGTGCCCCACGTACAGGGTAAGCTGAATAGCCGGATTGCTAAAGCTCACCCTCCCAGCTCCCCTAAGCTGTCCTCCACCTCGTCCCTTGAACAGCAGGGAAGGGGGTCCCCTATCCCAGGAGCAATGGAGGCCAGGCCACGAGGAGCATCAGCTCAGTCAGAGGCCCCAGTACACCTGCTTGAACCACCAATGTCACAGCCCTCAGCACAAATGGCCCTACAGATTTGGCCTGCACCTAAACCTCAACGGCCCACGATCCAGCAGCCGGGGAGGAGAGACGATCTGGGGGATACACCATCTTTGACCCCCTATGCCCAGGCCCCTGTATATGCCTCAGATTCTGACCTGGAGGATTCAGCCTCACTTCCTTCAGATGTGCCCCCTATGTGGAGGGAATGTTTCTCACAGTTGCCCACTAAAGAGGACTTTAAGAGTATGATACAAGAAGTGAAGGCAGCTTTTCGTTCAGAATTGGCGGGGGTGTCGCAGCATATACAGCAGATTGCTACGAGGGTGGAGGCTCTAGAAGATGACCACGATGCCACTAGGCGCCATGTCTCTGTGATACAGTCTTCAGTGTCCTCCCAGCTGGCGTCCATTAGAGATATGCAACTGCATCTAGAGGATTTGGATAACAGAGGTCGCCGTCATAATATAAGGATAAGGGGCATACCGGAGCCCTCGGGGTCTGAAGATCTTCCCATCGTGTTAGAGACTATCTTTAACGACCTTTTGGGTGCACCCCCGTCTAATCGGATACCGCTTGACAGAGCGCATAGAGCACTGAAACCAAAATCCATTACATCTCAGCCCAGAGATATCATCTGCTGTGTCCAGGATTTCCGCACTAAGGAGGACATTATGCTTAAAGCCCGTCAGCGTAAAGACCTGGAGTATGCCGGTGTGCCGATTCAGTTATTCCCGGATCTCTCCTGGATTACGTTACAGAAAAGACGTCTGCTTCGTCCGCTTCTCGCAGCCCTACGGGACCACAATATTATTTATCGATGGGGGTTTCCGTTCTCCCTTACAGCCCGAAGAGATGGTGTTTCTGCAACCCTGAGGTACCCAGGGGATTTGCCTCATTTCTGTGACTCCCTTGGTATACCAACGCCCAAGATGCAGAATTGGGAGACTCCTTTGCCGCCTTCGTCTCCACCTCCAGTCTGGCAGTCGGTCCGAAATAAGCGGAGGACCTCTCCAAGACGACAGTCTAACCGAAGTTCACCAAGACCTGATTTGAATTGATGGACGCTGCGCTGATACACGGCACCTCCGTAATATATGTGAAGGAGCCTGGTCACCCATACCAGCTGCTCCCTTCGCCAGTTGCACTATCCTAGGCTAAAAATGCATTTAGGATTATATTTCTGATTTTATGTTGCTTCTCTTTAATTCGTTAACGTAAATTGTGGCAGGGCGCGATTGCCTGGGATACACTTGGCTCTTTCACCCCCTTTTTGTTTTTGTTTTTTCTCGGCCTGTACGTATTTATACGTACTTTTGTACTAGGTTCCTCGACTGTTGAGACCCGACCTCCTTTTTTGATAGGGGTAATTTGTTTTGCAGTTCTCCCTCTGTTTTTAGAGAGAGTTGCAAAGGGTAATATTGTATTACCAGTTTTCTTTTGCTTTAATATCACCCGCCCCAGGGTATAGTATTCTCCCTGGTAGTATTTTTTGAGTGTGTTTGAAATTCATTGATCTCATGCATTTCTCTTTGTTCTCACTGCAGATATGTGTATTGTCTCCCTGGTACGTCTTTACCCCAGTGTCTTGCCCTCCCCTCCTACTTTCATCCGAAATAACACCTGAGACGACAGTGAATCCTCCAAGAACCTCCAAGGTAGAAGGACGCCGTAGAACACTGCTTGCTTTGAAACCAACATGGGACTGGCCCCGACATAACTGTGAGCTGTATACATCCGCACTTTCCACATCCTTCTTTACTCTTTCATACATCTTTGACCATGGTTAAATTTGTCACACTTAATGTCAAGGGTCTCAACTCCAATGTGAAGAGACGCTTGCTTCTCAGGGAGTTGAAATCGCTTGGAGCGGAAGTTGCTTTTCTGCAGGAAACACACTTAGATTCATCCGGAACTTTCCAATTTGCCCGAGGGGCGTATCCTGCTGTGTACTCTGCCTCGTCAGGTCGCAAAAGGGAGGGGGTGGCCATTTTGATAGCAGCTTCCTGCCCCATACAAGTTCACACCTCACATCTAGATCCGAAAGGCAGATATGTTATAATAGAGGGGACTTTGTTTGGACAGCCCATTGTTTTATGTAACGTTTACTCTCCTAATACCGCACAGATTCCATTCCTACGTAGACTCCTTTCTAAACTCCAGAAGCTTCCTAGGGGGGCATGGCTGGTGGGAGGAGATTTTAATGTCCCGTTCTCCACGTCCATGGATAGGGTCTCTCTTACACACGCTACTCCGACGCCCACCCTTACAGGACTTTCTACACGTTTTAGGCAACTAATTAGAGAGCACCAGCTCTATGATTTGTGGCGAGTGGATCACCCAGGTGATAGGTCCTATACCTTCTTCTCCCATACGCACAGCACTCATACACGCTTAGACTACTTTTTTGGTAATGTCCCTGCCCTCCGTGCGCTCCAGGGGGCGAATATAGACCCCATCTCTTGGTCAGATCACGCACCAGTTTCTGTGTCCCTGCAGATAGGGAAACCAAATACGAGAGTATGTCATTGGCGCTTAAACGAAACTTTGATTAAGTCCCCTGCTCTTAGGGACAGCCTGGCCGGACATATGCAGGAATTTTATGCACTTAATGAGGGATCGGTTCCTTCAGTATCCACTCTTTGGGAGGCGCATAAGGCGGTGATGAGAGGGCAATGCATAGTAATGGGATCTAGATTGAAAAGAGACTCTCGGGCCAAGCGGGTGGCTCTCCATCGGACAATTACTAAGTTGGAGAGAGAAATGGGGATTAAACCGGCGGTCCCGACACTACGGAAATTGATAGAGGCTAGAGCACAACTCAAGGACTTAGCTATGAAGGGGGTAGAAAAGTCATTACTATACACAAAAAGGAAATATTACGACAAAGGTAATAAGGCGCACTCGCTCCTGGCCAGACTATTGCGGGATCAGGCAACTGTTCGTACTCCACAGGCGGTTCGGGATAAGGCGGGCATACTCCAGCATCACCCAGACACGATAGCCACACTTTTTCATGACTATTATAAATCCTTATACCACCTGCCAAATACCTTACCACCTGATCCGGCTCGTCGGAGGGAAACGCTGCAAGCCTATCTCTCTTCCTGTGCTCTCCCTAAACTGAAAGATGAGGAGCTTTCATCCCTGAATGCCCCGATCTCTGCGGAGGAATTGTTTGATATATTGAAGGACCTCCCTAGTGGTAAGGCCCCTGGACCAGATGGCTTTACATATGGGTATTATAAGACCTTTGCAGAGATCTTGGTTCCACGGATGGCTTCCTTATTTAATGAATTCCTACAGGGTTCTCCCATCCCTCAAACATTCCTGCATTCTCATATCACGCTGATCCCTAAACCGGGTAGAGACCACGCAGAGTGCTCCAATTACAGACCCATAGCCCTTCTGAATTCGGATCTAAAAATTTTCACCCGTCTTCTAGCTAATAGACTCAATGTTTGGCTCCCTTCTTTGATTCACAAAGACCAAGTGGGCTTTGTGCCTCTTAGGCAAGGAGGAGACAACACACGAAGGGCCCTTGACCTCATTGATGCCCTCCAAAAGCAAAAGGAATCGGCGATCCTTCTTAGTCTAGATGCAGAGAAGGCGTTTGACCGCTTGGGATGGCCATTTATGTTCGAAACTCTAAATTCATTTGGGATTTCGGGCCCTTATTTGACAGCACTGCGTGGTCTATACTCCAAACCGACAGCGGCAATTAAACTCCCACACTCCACCTCCCCTCCGTTTCAAATCTGGAATGGTACACGTCAGGGGTGTCCCCTATCCCCACTTTTATTTGTTCTATGAATAGAACCTTTAGCAGCTCAAATACGGAAATCCAGGGATATAGCGGGGGTCCAGATACAAGATAAAGAGTTTAAGGTTTCCCTGTTTGCAGATGACGTCCTCTTGACTATCACTAAACCTCATACCTCCCTCCCTAAC
Source organism: Rhinoderma darwinii (assembly GCF_050947455.1). Lineage (NCBI taxonomy): Eukaryota > Metazoa > Chordata > Amphibia > Anura > Rhinodermatidae > Rhinoderma > Rhinoderma darwinii. The sequence goes on from NC_134690.1 coordinate 350,428,471, forward strand.
CTTACTACAGTTCTCCGTAGGTATGGGAGGCTGTCAGGATATAAAACTAATACATCTAAAACGGAAGCGCTCCCTCTTAATGTCCCACACCAGGAGCTCCAGCTACTCAAACACAACTACACCTACAACTGGAAGGAAACCTCCCTGACTTACTTAGGAGTTCAACTCACTCCCTCCTATATGTCGGTTTACAAGGCTAATTTCCCCTCTCTGTTTGTAGAGCTACGTCAGCTAATGGCCAGGTGGGATCCTCTTCCCATGTCATTTTTTGGGCGCATAGCAGCGGTCAAAATGACCTTGCTCCCTAAATTACTGTACTACTTTGAGACTTTGCCGGTAGCAGTACCTATGAAGGAATTGCGGGCCATGCAGTCTTCTATCCTCAGGTTCATATGGCATTCCGGCAGACATCGAATTCCGAAATCAGTTTTATTATCGGGTCGATCTGCGGGTGGGCTATCGGTCCCTGATGTGGTGAAGTACTACTGGGCGGCACACCTCCGTCGCATACCCAGCTGGGTGTCTTTAAGGGCGTACAATAAATGGACCGAAATAGAGAAGCTATGGATGGCCCCGGTCCACCCAAACTCCCTGTTATGGGGTGACCCACTGGTAATGCCGACTGCATCTTTATTGGGTCCCATGAGATTTCAAAGGGAGGTGTGGGAAACCTGTAAAAACCGCTTCCATTTGGCATCGGGTTGCCCGCCCTTGACTTCGGTACTCTACACTCCCACTATTCCGGGGGGCACTACCTCCCGAATAGTCCGATTGTGGACGGGAATTGAGGTATTTCACCTGGCTGATATGGTTGATCCCCACACGCAAGAGCTTCACCCGTTTTCATACTTTCAAAAACATCATAATATTCCCTCCGCTGCGTTCTTTCACTATCTTCAGGTTAGGCATTACATGCAGCAAACTTTTAGATCCACGCGGGTTACTGCACCTACAAGCTTCGAAAGGTTATGTCGGTATGCTACCACCACTAGGGGGCTTATCTCAGCCATTTATGCATTATTGCTATCCCCGGAGGGTTCCCCTCCGCCTGGGCATAGATACATGTTGAAGTGGGAGGCCTTACTGAATAAATCCATCCCGCTCTCATTGTGGCAGATTATTTGGTCGCAAGCAGCTAAAACCTCCATCTGCACTGCATATAAGGAAAACCAATATAAAATCCTTATGTTTTGGTACCACACCCCTGCCTTTCTGCATAGCTTCAATCCGGGTATTCCGTCGGAATGCTGGCGTTGTAGAGGTCAGAGAGGTGATCTGTTCCATATTTTCTGGAGCTGTTCACTGGTACAACAGTATTGGTTGGAAGTTAAGAACTTGGCATTGGCGGTGTTGCAGCAGGATATTCCCTTAGATCCTCTTCATTACCTCCTAAATGTTCCCCCTAGGTCTTTGGGGAAATCACCAGCTCGACTCTTTCGACACTTTCTCACAGCCGCTAAGACGTTGATAGCATGGAAATGGAGACAGACAACCCCTCCCTCCCACATCGACTTAGTAACTAGAATTAGGGAAATACGTACAATGGAGCATATGACGGCCTCTATTGACAATGAACTGGACAGGTTCAAAGTGGTGTGGGATCCGTGGGACAAGTATTGGATACAGGGAACTCAAGATTAGGTGGTAGGTGGAGCTCCGACTATCCCCCCCCCCCTCACCCCCTTAAACCCCTGTGTTTTTTCCCAGATGTTTTGTCTGTCTATTGAAAGTTACTGTCTTACTATGTGAATTGCATGGCCCTTCATGCTGCTCTAAGTTATATGTATATTTTTGAAAAATTTTCAATAAAAACACAGTTGAAACCATATGTGGACAGCGATGTCAGGGAATTCCACAGAGTCCAGGAGCAGAGCCGACACCAGCGCTCTGCTCTGCTCTGGGGAAGCCCCAGACATCGCTGTTCATATGTGGACAGCGATGTCAGGGAATTCCACAGAGTCCCGGAGCCGAGCTGACACTAGCGCTCTGCTCGGGACTCCGGCTCTGGAGAAGCCCCAGACATCGCTGTTCATATGTGGACAGCGATGTCAGGGAATTCCACAGAGTCCAGGAGCAGAGCCGACACTAGAGCTCTGCTCCGCTCTGGGCAAGACCCTGACACACTGTCCATATATGGGCAGTGATGTCAGGGAATTCCACAGAGTCCCGGAGCAGAGCCGACACCAGCGCTCTGCTCGGGACTCCGGCTCTGGGGAAGCCCCAGACATCGCTGTTCATATGTGGACAGCGATGTCAGGGAATTCCACAGAGTCCAGGAGCAGAGCCGACACCAGCGCTCTGCTCCGCTCTGGGCAAGACCCTGACACACTGTCCATATATGGGCAGCGATGTCAGGGAATTCCACAGAGTCCCGGAGCCGAGCTGACACTAGCGCTCTGCTCGGGACTCCGGCTCTGGGGAAGCCCCAGACATCGCTGTTCATATGTGGACAGCGATGTCAGGGAATTCCACAGAGTCCAGGAGCAGAGCCAACACCAGCGCTCTGCTCCGCTCTGGGCAAGACCCTGACACACTGTCCATATATGGGCAGCGATGTCAGGGAATTCCACAGAGTCCCCGAGCAGAGCCGACACCAGCGCTCTGCTCGGGACTCCGGCTCTGGGGAAGCCCCAGACATCGCTGTTCATATGTGGACAGCGATGTCAGGGAATTCCAGAGTCTCGGAGCAGAGCCGATACTAGGGGCCGCATGCTCTAGAAGAACAATCCAGGACTGACAAGATTTTGTTTCAAAATAAGCCAACATTGATTAGCTTTTCCACAAGTCTGACTTGACATAAATCCTGGTGACGGTGTCTACTGTTATTGTAGACAGCCCATATAGGTGTCTACACAGTGTCGGCGTCTGTGTGTATGGGGGGTTGCGGTTGGCAATGAGAATGTCGATACCACTCAAGTTTAAAGATGACGATTGTTTTTTTTGCAGTCCAAAAATAAACAAGTGTTTATTTAGCATACAAGACTTGCAGCATACAAACAAAACAAATACCTGGCCAGTCTGAGCACTAACTAAACAGCAGGTTTCATCCTCACCTATTAAAACCATAAGTACCGTGTTCCCTGGATCAGGCTTTCCATACCTGTGTGGATTCCCAGGCTCTGACATTTGACTGCATTCACTGCAGCCCTAACGTCTGGATCACACACACAGTTTTGATGCAGTTTTTGATGTTTTTTTGCTCAGTTTTTTTGAGCCAAACACAGAATTGGACACAAAAGAAAGGAGATGCATCAGTCTTTTCTTTAAACCTTTCCTTCCTATTTCATCCACTTCTGTTTTTTGCTGAAAAAAATGAGCCGAAAACCGCATAATAAACTGCACTAAGACTGTTTGTGTGATCCTGGCTTAAGTAGCCCAGTGAGCACACCTGCATTGATTTGGGCTAGGGAAAAAAAATGTACTGGAGTGGAGAGGAAATGGCAAGTCCCTCTACCAATCCTACCTGCCATTTCATAGATCCAGGCCCGAAAAACAGACTTAACAGAAAGCTTTAGCAAACTAAGTTTTCCTTTGAAATCTAACTTTCCAGAATTTCTCACCTCACCCATCTTAATCAGCCAGGTGAGAAATATACCCCATCCTTTACTTTCCCAGCCACAGGCTTACAACAGGCACAGTATATGTCACTGATAAATATCATACTGAAATTTAAGGGCAGATTTAAAAATACAAAATATCTTGAGTAATATTGATTACCCCCCCCCCCCCCCCACACACACACACACGCACACGCACACGCACACACACACAATACTGACTCAAATCAGTTTGGAGCTCCTCAAAAGAAATGTTATTTTTCACTGAAGACCCAGACTGGCAATTTGGTTATGAAACAGCAATTATTGATTGAAGTATTGATTCCAACACTTTGTTCAAAATTAGGACTTTATTTTCTTAATATTAAAATCTACATTGCCATGCGGGCCTGTGAATACTTATATTCACCGAATTGTGTTAGTGTTTTAACAAAGTATTCTGGAATCTTTAATCAACCGAGGTAGTTCCCAATCATCTGGTGATATTGCAAGCAGTATATTTGTCTATATCTTGTTTGAAATATTACTAGATGACTAGTGATTAGTGTCTGACACCTTTAAAAAAAAACGAATTTCTGTAAAATTGCAGTATTGAGATGCTATCCATTAATGGCATGAGTGTGAACAGCTGCAAATCACTTGCCTCTAGGGTCTATTTCTTATGGGTTGACTCACAAATAAACTATTAGACCTTATTGATGATATGACCTGTGTGCACAATGATAGCAACTTAGTATTCTTATATCTGGTCCATCTTTATAGAAAGACAGCTAATACTCCCAGCAATGTCAAATTTAAACCAACTCAAGAACCTATAGGAGCATGTAGACTATGGATTACTTCAAGTAAATTTAAAAAATATATTAATTTTATTTAGAAATAATTTAAAATGACAGAATACATACAAAAAAATGCTATCAATAATGTACATACAACGCTGCAATAAATATAATATACACTGCCCTGTTATTCCAAAATTCCTAGTCAGAATGTCACTTATAAAGGACTATGAATAAGTAGACCAATTATATAATTTTATAGTATTAGTCACGAAAAAAGGCATCCTCATAAGTACAAAGTGGTGTATTGTAAATAAGCATAAGTGTTATGAATGGCAACGGCTGATTTCAGATTAAATTGAACACACATCTTATAGAACAGAGATGCTACAGTAGGAATTATACAAAAAAATAGGACTGGTTAATTTACATGACAAAATGAACAATGAGTAAGCAGAATTGCTAGTGTATATGACCACCCCGACGCGTTTTTCGCCGTAGTTCTCCTGTTCTCCTGTTATGTTTTTATGGATAATTCCTATCGTAGCATCTCTATTCTATTAATGTGTGTTCATTTTTTGGAAAAACAAGGCAGTGTATATTATATTTATTGCAGCGTTGTATGTACATTGTTAATAGCATATTTTTTATTTTTTGTATGTATTATTCTGTCTTTTTAAATTATTTCTAAATAAAATTGATATATTTTTTAATCTTACTTGAAGTAATCCATGGTCTACATGCTCCAATAGGTTCTTGAGCTGTTTTAAATGATAACAACATTGTTTATGGTGCAATTAAAAGTGGACATGTACTGTATAGATAGAGCGGAAGGCCCTCAGAATTATTTCCTCTGGTAGGCCCAAGGAGCCCCAGTGAAATGCTGCTGGGAACTGGTATTCCAACCTGCCCTTATATCAGCAGATGGCCGTTCTAAGGGTATGTGCACACACACTAATTACGTCCGTAATTGACGGACGTATTTCGGCCGCAAGTCCCGGACCGAACACAGTGCAGGGAGCCGGGCTCCTAGCATAATACTTATGTACGATGCTAGGAGTCCCTGCCTCGCTGCAGGACAACTGTCCCGTACTGTAATCATGTTTTCAGTACGGGACAGTTGTCCTGCAGCGAGGCAGGGACTCCTAGCATCGTACATAACTATGATGCTAGGAGCCCGGCTCCCTGCACTGTGTTCGGTCCGGTACTTGCGGCCGAAATACGTCCGTCATTTACAGACGTAATTAGTGTGTGTGCACATACCCTTATTGGTGTGAAATTAAAGAGCAGTGACTCATTGTGCTGAGGAACAGTTAAGATACGGGAAAAAAAAAGAGCCAGGTTCTTCGAAAATTAATTCTTTAAATGTATGTTATGGGTGTGATAATGACATGTTCTGATTCTGTTCCTGGCTAGTCAAAATAAAAATCGTTAGGTTCATGGATAATTAAGTCTGAAAATAACAAATAATAAGCCATGCTAATTATAGATCTATTATAATGAAATATTTGTTTTTGATATTTGCTTCCAATGTGAATAACTGCTACAATCGATGTACTTAAAATATTGTGGCAGGATAAAGAGGCTCTGTCACCAGATTATAAATGCCCTATCTCCTACATAATCTGATCGGTGCTGGAATGTAGATAACAGCAGTGGTTTTTATTTTGAAAAACGATCATTTTTGAGCAAGTTATGAGCAATTTTAGATTTTGTTTCTTAATGCCCAACTGGGTGTGTTTTTACTTTTGACCAAGTGGGTGTTGTAAAGAAGTGTATGAGGCTGACCAATCAGTGACCAATCAGTGACATACACTTCTCATTGTTCCAGCCCAGCATGATCCACAGCACAGTGAGGCTGATTGGTCACTGATTGGTCAGCCTCATACACTTCTTTACAACACCCACTTGGTCAAAAGTAAAAACACGCCCAGTTGGGCATTAAGAAACTAAATCTAAAATTGCTCATAACTTGCTAAAAAATGATGGTTTTTCAAAATAAAACCCACTGCTGTTATCTACATTCCAGCACCGATCAGATTATGTAGGAGATAGAGCATTTATAATCTGGTGACAGAGCCTCTTTAAGGCTTGTTTTATGGGCTATGCACCTACCAGTTAGATGGAGCAGATATTTTTAGGCTTCACTATAGTCTTTAGGGCTCTATTACACCTCTGCATGCCTCTTATTTCATATGGAGGAATATGGAAGTTTATGGCGGCATAAGAGTCCATGACTCCATAGTGTAATGAATCCTTGCTCTGTGTACATGAAGCCTTATGGTAATGTGTTTTATCCTTTCGCACACTTTCGTGTACACAAATCAAACCTGAACTATAAACTAAGAAAAGGATATTATGCCATCTTACAATTCTCCATCAAAGATAATTGTTTTGTAAAGAAAAAAAATTACAAAGTGTGTGTGTGTGTGCGTGCGTGCGCGCGTGTGTGTGTGTGTGTGTGTGTGTGTTTGTGTGCGTGTGCGCGTGTGTGTGTGTGTGTGTGTGTGTGTGTGTGTGTGTTTGTCTGACACAAGCAAAGACTTAGATGCACAAACCCTCCTAGAAATAAAAGTTTAAGATGTGCAGAATTCATACATGCCACTTAGGCCTATGTTTACATGCACATATCACAAAAGTCATCAAAACTGAAGAAACCAAAAATCTCTGCAATCCAGATTACCAATAAACATTTGAGGCATGGATACTGGTCTAGTTAGTCACAGGGGAAGATAAGCTATGCAACTACTCATCTCCCCACCCCTTTATAGTAGAAAAATAAAGGCACTCTATATGTAACAATCAGAAAGCACATATCCTCTGTCACAGGTAAAAGGGGTGATATGTAGAAAACTTACTGTATCAAACCCCTGGGGTCACTGGAAGGCTGTGTCACGATCTGTGGGTATGTGGACCCAATAGGCCGCACCGCCATAGCAGTGAGGCAGCTGGCCAAACAACAGAGTACCCAATAATACAAAGTCCAGCACACGGGTACCTGAATAGTCCAGACAGTCGCAGTGGCTAGGCACAGATGGTACTTCAGATGATGCAAAGCATGGCAGATGACACCAGGTGTAGTGTAACACAGCAGACGTGACCAGAGGCACAACACGACTCCAATTTCTAAGGCACAGGAACAATGGTAGCACGGGATACAGGCTACAGGTAGCAGGTACGGGAACACTGAGGGACCATTTGCAAGACGAAGCTGGGTAAACACAACAACGCTCAGGCAATGAGTGAAGGGGCAGGGCCCTTCTTATAGTCCAGGCTGGTCATGGGTTAATTGGTAATTATTCTCATGTTTGGGCGCTGGCCCTCTAAGGCCAGGCACCAGCGTGCGCGCACACCCTATGGGACACAGCAGAACGGAGCGGATGCGCCCCAGCGCTCACTGATCCATGGCTGCGGCCATCGGGGGGTGAGTAATCGCGATGGTCCGCAACCATGGGTGCTACAGTATCCCCCTCTTACGCCCCTCTTCCTGGGGCCAAAGCGAGAGAGAAACTTCTTAATAAGGGTAGGAGCATTGAGGTTCTCCTCTGGCTCCCAGGACCTCCCTTCTGGACCAAACCCCTTCCAATCCAGTAAATAAAAAGTTCTTCCTCCTACTGTTTTGGTGTCCAGGATCTCCATAACCTCAAATATATCTGATGGACCGCTGAATGCAACTGCAGGACTAAGAGTCTTGGTGTAGCGGTTCAGGACCACCGGTTTCAGGAGGGAAACATGAAAGGAGTTGGGGATCTTGAGGATAGGAGGCAGCCGAGGCTTATAGGAGACAGGGCTTATCTGCTGCAGGATCTCGAAGTGTCCAAGGAACCTGGGAGCAAAGTTGTATGCACATTCAGTCGGATATTCCTAGAAGACAACTGGACCTTGGTACCCGGAAGAAACTGAGGCGGCTCTCTTCTTCTTGTGTCTGCCTTTCGTTTCATGCGGTCGACCGCCAGCAGAATAAAGGATGGGGTCTGCTGCCAGATCTGCAGGAAGTGCCTGAATGCAGAGTCAGATGCGGGGAACGGGGGAGGTAAATGACACAGGGAGAGGAATTTGTGGATGTTGGCTGTAAACAATGAAGAACGGTGTGGACGCAGTGGACTTGCTTGTGTGGTTGTTATAAGAGAACTCAGCCCAAGGAAGCAGCTGCAGCCAAGTCATCATGCTGCCTGGAGATGAAGTGTCGTAGATAGTTCTCCATGATTTGATTGATCCTCTCGACTTGATCATTGAACTGGGGATGGTAGGCTGAGGAAAAGTCCAACTTCACATCAAGGAGTTTACAGAGGGCTCTCCAGAACTTTGCGGTAAACTGATCAGACACAATATGCAGAGGTAAGCCATTCAGGCGGAAGATGTGTTGGATGAAGAGGTTGGCCAGTCGAGAAGCAGAAGGTAGGCCAGTCAGCAGAACAAAATTAGCCATTTTTGAGAATCGGTCCACCACCACCTAGACCGTACTTATTCAGCAGAGGGAGGCAGGTCCGTGACAAAGTCCATTGCTATATGCTGCCAGGGAGCATTGGGAGCAGGCAGCGGTTGGAGCAGACCGGCAGGACGAGACAAAGTCCACGATGTCTTTGGGCAGCGTGGGCCACCAGAAATAACAGGCAATCAGATCTCGGGTCTTTCGGGCACCTGCATGCACCGCCAGTTTGGTGCTGTGTCCCCAGCGAAGAATTCTCCTTCTGTCTGCCAGGCGCATAAAAGTCCTCCCCGGAGGGATGTTTCTAACTTGCAGAGGATTTTCCCCTATTCTTCACATGTTGCATTTTTTTATATATATGTACTTAATATATAAGCACATTAATAGTGAATTTACACTACATAGCATCGCATTATGTTTTATTATTATTCTTTTTATTTATTTATTTATTTATTTTGTCTCCTTTCCATTTCACTTCCCCATTCATCTCTTTTACCTCCACTCCCTGTCCAATCACATCACACATATGTCCCCTACTCTATTTTATTTTATTTATATTGGACGGTCTTATTTAATTTAATTTTTTATCACAATATATATAAATGTGTTTTCTATCTATATTTTCTGTTACCACCGTCTGCCAACAATACACCATATTCCATTTTCAGCTATCTCAATAACACACACTCATATGCATAGATTGTGACATTATATCAAAACATTCTGTTTTTCTAACTATATATGTGGGTCCCATGGGAGGGATGGTGCGCCGGTGAGGGGGGGAGTAGCTTACGCACCTTTCGGACGCTGTCTTCCATCAGTGTTGGATGTGGGCGGCGCTGTCAGACATCGCCGGCTCACATGCTCTCTGATGACGCGGTTCCGAAAGTGGGGCGGCAGCCATCTTTGTACCCCCGGCTTGTCGCCGATTATTCTTCCTTTGTTGGCCCCACATGATTGGACTACATTCCTGCTTACCTAATATAAAAGGGAGGGCCCCGCTGGGAAGACGCCACCCCCGGACGAAGGCATCTGCCGAAACGCGCGTCGTGCTTGGCGTCTCCTCTATGCGGGATTATGAACCTGGGTATGTACCTTCATTCATCTAGACATTTGGTTTAATCCCTCTAGGGCTGTTTGCATTTTTTGCTTTAAGGCTGGGTTTACTTGCTGCTCATGCCCTGCATGTATGTTACATACACACACTAAATAGCGTTCTATACATAGAATAGCACTTCATATTGCACATAGCACTTTTTTCTTGCACTGTCTAATCATTGCATGTCAGGCGTAGTCAGCACAAACTTGATATGTTTTCTACCTCATATGTCTTTAGTACATTTGTTTATACCTTGATAGTACTACAAATATATCCTGCATAGGTTGACGCCTTTTAAACATTGTATGACTCAATTTTTAAATTGTATTTGTATTTGTTAATAAAATAAATTTCTACTACTTATTACGTCTGGGTTAATACTTGACCATTTTTTCTATTAGTTTTTTTTACAGAGGATTGACAGACATAATGCAGGATGGATCAATGATATTTTGCGGAGATTGCATGGTGTCCTCTGTCTTGAGTGACCTGGAAGAGGCATCAGCCCTCACATTTTTGTCGGCAGGGCGTTAGTGGAGCTCAAATTGGAACAGTAATTGTAAAGAACAGCGACCACCTGGCTTGAAGGGGATTCAGCCGTTCGGCAGACTGGAGATAAGTGAGGTTCTTGTGGTCGGTAAATATCAGGATGGGGTGAGCTGCGCCCTCTAGTAGATGTCTCCACTCCTCCAGAGCCAATTTGATGGCCAGTAACTCCCAATCCCCAATCGAGTAATTGCGGTCTGCGGAATAAAAAAGTTTAGAACAATAGCCACATACCACTACCTTCCCTTTGGCACCTCTCTGGAACAGAAGTGCGACTGCACCAATAGAGGAGGTGTCCACCTCCAACGAAAACTGTCGAGATACATCAGGATGATGGAGAGTAGAGGCTGACATGAAGGCACTCTTAAGGCTATTAAATGCAGATTTTGCCTCTGGAGTCCACACCTTGGCGTACATGTCCTTTTTAGTGAGGGTAAAGGTGGGAGTTGTCAGTGAAGAGAAGTTTGGGATGAACTGCCGGTAGAAGTTGGCAAATCCCAAAAAACGCTGTATGGACCTTAAGCCTTGAGGGCGTGGCCATTCCAGGATGACTTTACCTTCTCAGGATCCATCTTGAGGCCCTGATCTGAGATGATGTAGCTCTGGAAGGGTAGAGAATTTTTCTCAAACACGCACTTCTCCAGCTTGGCATACAGGCGATTGTCCCTTAATCGCAGCAGAAATTGACGGACATGTCTCCGATGAGTCGTCGGATCTGGAGAAAAAAATCAAGATGTCATCGAGATAGACCACAACACAGAGATAGAGGAGATCTTGGAAGATGTCATTGATGAACTCTTGGAAGACCGCGGGAGCGTTACACAGACCGAAGAGCATCACCAGGTATTCATAGTGCCCATCTCGGGTGTTGAATGCCGTCTTCCTTTCGTCACCCCGGTGGATCCGGATTAGGTTTTAAGCCCAACGCAGGTGTAGCTTGGCTCCTCGTATGCGGTCAAATAGTTCAGGAATTAGCAGCAACGAATATCTGTTCATGACCGTGATTTAATTCAGGCCCTGGTAGTTGATGTAAGGTTGAAGAGATTCGTCTTTCTTTTTGACAAAGAAGAACCCTGCCCCGGCCGGGGAGGAGGATTTTCGTATGAAACCCCTCTCCAAATTCTCCTTGATATTGGCAGACATAGATTGAGTCTCTGGCAAGGAGAGAGGGTATACCCTTCCACGAGGAAGGGACGCATCAGGAACCAGTTCAATAGGGCAGTCATACGACCGGTGTGGGGGCAGCGTCTCAGCCTCCTTCCTGCTGAAGACATCCGCAAATTGTGAGTAGTGGGGAGGCAATCCTGCCAATGACAGGTGTAGAAAAGGCTGGACCGGATGGATCTGCCCCAGACAGCGGTTGAGACACTTGGGGCCCCACTGGAGAACCTCACCAGAATTCCAGTCCAGAACTGGGGCATGTAGTCAAAGCCAAGGTAGGCCCAGCAGCACAGCATTGACGGCTTTGGGCATATTAGCTCCGAATGAAGGGCTCCAACCCAGAGCTTCAGTGGTTTGGTCACAGATATGATTGGATCGGGCAGAGGCAGTCCGTTCACAGAGGCAACAGCCAAAAACGTCTCCAGAGGAACTGTGGGCAACTGAAGAAGATCCACTGGGTCTCTCTGGATGAAATTAGCTGTGGATCCAGAGTCCAGGTAGGCAGAGACCCGGTGCGACCTCTCGCCGGACCCTATGGTCATGGGGATGGATAGTTTTGAGGAGAGTTTTTTTATTCAGCGCTGTATGACCTAGGGTTGCCTCCCCAACCAATGCTAGGCATTGGAGTTTTTTGACTTGTGAGGGCACAGACGCACAATAACATGGCCTCCGAGGCCGCAATACAGACAAAGTCCCGATGTGCGTCTGCGTTGTTTCTCCTGGATGGATAATTTGAGCCGGTACACCTGCATAGACTCCTCAGGTGGGACAATGAGTGAGGGCAACAGAGATTGCTGGACAGTGGAGGCCAGTGTATGGAACTCTCTCTCCCAGCGAACCTCTTGGGATCATTCCCGGAGCCTCATGTCGACCTGGGTGGCAAGCAGAACGAGTTCATCCAGGGTAGATGGCAGATCACTAGCGGCAAGTTCGTCTGTGATTTTGGAAGACAGTCGCTGCCAGAATGTAGCTACCAAGGCCTCGTTGTTCCAGGACAGCTCTGCCGCCAGGGTGCGGAACTGAATGGCGTACTCGCCCACGGAGATGTCTCTCTGGTGAAGAGTCAGCAAGGCGCAGCTGCTGACGAGACTAGTCCATGTTCCTCAATCACTGTGCGAAATGTCCGTAGGAACCTTTGGAAGTCACGCGCCTCTGGTCCCTGACGTTCCCTGATAGGATTCGCCCAAGCTAGGGCCGTGCCACTAAGCAGAGAGATTTTTTTAAAGCAATCCTTGCAACATCAGAAGGGAACGCTCTGGCATGTAACGTGAATCTGGCACTGGTTCAGGAATCCCCTGCAGATACTCGCGTCTCTGACGTAACGAGGCGGTAGTGGCTGTGAGAATCGGGAATTAGTACTGGTACTGACAAGAGGTGTAGCAGGAGGAACAGTTGGGGTAACAGGAACAGGAGCTGTGGAGACTGCAGCTTGCGCATCCAGCCTATGTGCAATGGCGTTCACTGCCAGGAGGAGTTGATCCTGTCGTAACCGGAGGTGTCTCACAGATCCGCTTGCATGGCTTGTGACGTCATCAAGGTCTTGGGTTGACCAGCGAGGTCCATGGCCTGAGCGTACTGTCATTATCTGTGGGTATGTGGACACCACCGTAGTCCCTTCTTATAGTCCAGGGTGGTCATGGGTTAATTGGTAAATATTTTCATGTGCGCTCGCTGGCCCTTTAAGGCAGGGCACGAGCATGTGTGCGCACCCTATGGGACACAGCTAAACGGAGCGGAGGTGAGCGCTGGTGTCTCCTGGGGAGGAGATGCGGCCCAGCGCTCACTGATTCATGGCTGACAGTAACAGACTTGTGATCTTTCTTCCCGCTGTCGCTTGCAGCCTCTCACCCCTCTCTTGTACAGATACAACAAGGAAGTAAAATGTTTTGTCCTGCTCCCCAACTTTAAACGAATGCTGCGCCAGAAAATTGCACCTAGGGCTTTGGTATAAAGGAGATTAAAGTGTTTAAAGTCGTAATCTATGACCGAAGTCCTTGGCGGAGAAAGAGTTAATAGTGGAATGACCATGGTCGATGTCCTCCATAGAACAAATATGATCTGCTTTACAATGTAGATAGAATTGAAATGTGGTTCATTTGTATGAAGTTTTAACAAGGCATTTATCACAGGAGGCCGTGTTTAGACTGCAGTAAGTTTTTAAGCCAATTAAAGTTGGAAATACCGCCAACAAACAATGGAACATGCAGCATTTCACTTGTTTATTTTTTCCATTGTTTGCAACTGTGTGTTTCTCAGAATAGATTGTGCCAGCCGCACAGTGTCTACTTTAATAATCTATAGAAGTCTTCCCACTACGTTATACATTTTATTTTGTGGCTTATGATAACATTTTCCGCATCACTGCCAAATGATATAGGAAGACAGCAATTAAATAGCAAATTTACAATAGGTTAGGAAATATTATTTAAACAATTGTGTGAAAAGTAGCAGGGGAGATGAAAATATCGTACTGATTAGAATTTGCCCAGCAGGCTATGTCACTGCTCACACTTTAATATATACAGCACAGAAATCATTAGAGTTGACCTTGCTGGCAAGAACAGCATCACAATGGGGTCTGGTTTCTTAACAAAGTCCCTAAGTGGTTGGGATGTGGAGACAGTTGCATATCAATTCAAAGTTATTACAAAAATAAATGAGCTGTTTAAGCGTTCCAATTGTTGGCGTGAATTGTGAAGGAATGGTAAGGAATGACCGTTGTCAGATATTGTTCATTTTCAGCAAGTGTCACAAATGTCAGTGATGGAATGAGCTACTGAGCGGTACAAGTAACTGCTTGCAATAAGCAGAGACAGATTAGAAAAATGAAACATACTACACAAGCTACTGTCATAGATATGTGGTGTAACCGTGTCATATCTGTCAGACTTCAGATGTGCCTCGTCTATAAGAAAAAAAAACAACTATATTCACATGCTATCAGCAGACGTACATTTAACCCAAAATGTCTACAATTTTGAGACCTTGGCCACTCCCTAAAATCATGCCCACTTTTCTCTGCACTTTTCAAATTTGGCGAGTGCTGGGAAAAGTGGCACATTTTTGCGAAAATGTTTTGCAACTTTTTACACCAAAAACTGGCGTAAATTAATAAAATCAGTTTTTAGAGATATTTTTTCTTGCAATTTTCTGTTTGCTAAAATTCAGTGGCCAGATATTTGACGGTAGTCAATAGTATAATTTTTGAAAACATTTTTAAAACCTGCAACTGCCTATATAACTTGTGTAGCAGCTTTTTAAGCAATTTTTTAATGCCATTTTTTGTGTGTGTAAGGGAGCCCTTAAGCTAGAGCTAGACGGCGACTTTGGTCGTGCCTCTAGCAGGGCTTAACAGGAGCCTTTAAAAATGACAATATATTGCAATACATTAGTATTGCAGTGTATTGTACCAGTGATCACTGGTTCATGTCCCCTAGGGGGACTAATAAAATGTGTAAAAAAAAGTTTAATAAAGTTTTTAGTAGTGTAAAAAAAATATATATTAAAATAAAAAAAAATAAAAAAAACCTTTTCCCTTTTTTCCTCTAAAGGTAAAAATTATATTGAAAATTGGTATCGCTGCATCTGTAAAAGTCCTAACTATTACAATATAGCATTATTTAATGCGCATGGTGGATGCAGTAAAAAGAAAAAATATAAAACTCTAGATTTGCCGTTTTTTGGTCACTTCATATGCCACAAACATGGAATAAAACGTGATTGAAAAGTCTCATGTAGCCCAAAATAGTACCAATAGCAACTACAACTCGCCCCTCATACTTTTCAACAATGGAAAAATAAAAGAGTTATGGCTCTTAGAATATGGCGACAAAACACAAATTTTATCTTTAACAATTGGTTTCTTTCTTGTAAAACTATACTGAAGAAACAGAGCATATAGCCATATGTATATAAGAATATATCAAATTTATTTCAATAATAAGACAGACAATGCTAAAAAAAAAAAAACATGAATGGACAAGGTACAATAGTGAAAATACATGGTACATTGGAGCGAGACCAAAAATGCTGGATGGTATGTACAAGTTAGAAGGCTGTTGTAAGTTCACACAGAATGTATGATTGACCCCAAATGGGTCTAAGTTTTAATAGATTCTAATCCCACATAGGTAGCTCTAATAGCAGATAGGAGGAAATAACTCGCTCGACCACAACGACCCCAACGCGCGTTTCGCTACGATGTGCTTCCTCAGGGGTATATTAAGTGAAATTTTGCTTCTTCTCCGGAACAGTCAGTGCATGCTGCGGAGGGAAAATTCTGTACCGCAGCCTATGGTCCGCAGCTGAGTTTTCCGCAACGTCTGAACTAACTTGCCTAAAAATGTATTGAAACAAGTGTAAAAAACGGCCGCTGGAGAATTCCCTTGCAGACTGTCCACAGCGGAATTCCACATCAATTCCACCATGTCTAGCCGTGCCCTATAGGGGTGGGATATATTAAGCAGCAAGTGAACAGTCAGTTCTTGAATGTGTTGCAAGCAGAAAAAAATGGGCAACTGTAAGGATTTGAGAAACTTTGACAAGGTCTAAATTGTGATGGATAGACGACTGGGTCAGAGCATCTCGCTCCAAAACGGCAGGTCTTGTGGGATTTTTCTGCCATGCAGTGGTTACTACCTACCAAAAGTGGTCCAAGGAAGGACAGGTGGTGAATGAACGACAGGGTCATGAATGCCCAAGGCTCATTGATGCACATGAGGAGCGAAGGCTAGTCTGTCTTTTCTGATCCCCAAGTAGCGTGCTGGCTATGATTACAGATCAGTCGGAGTATCCATTCTGACTCTGGTCCACCTCCAATAGCACGACAATGGGCACGTAACCAACAAAACTGGACCATTAAGCAATGGAAAAAAAGGTAGCCTAATCGGATGAATCATGTTTTTTTGTTTATTTAGATCATGTCGATGGCCAGTCGCTTGTGCAACGCTTACCTGGTGGAAGAGTTGGCACCAGGAGGCACTATGGGAAGAAGGCAAACCGGTGGAGGCACTGTGACGATCTGGGCAATGTTCTCCTTGGAAACTTTAGGTCCTGGCATTCTTGTGGATATTACTTTGACATG
This sequence comes from Rhinoderma darwinii, assembly GCF_050947455.1. Taxonomy (NCBI): domain Eukaryota; kingdom Metazoa; phylum Chordata; class Amphibia; order Anura; family Rhinodermatidae; genus Rhinoderma; species Rhinoderma darwinii. Next base: position 350,445,125 of record NC_134690.1, read on the forward strand.
TACCACCTACCTAAAAATGGTTGCAGGCCAAGTACACCACTTCATGGCAATGGTATTTGCTAATGGCAGGGGCCACTTTCAGCAGGATAATGCTCCCAGCCACACGGCAACAATTGTTCAGGAATGATTCAAGGAACAGGACAAAGAGTCCAAGGTGTTGGCTTTGCTTCCAAATTCCCCACCTTTCAATCCGATAGAAGATCTGTGGTATGTGCTTGAAAAACAAGTCCGACCCACCGCCTCGACGGGTCAGAGCTGTTTTGGCAGCACAAAGGGAACCTACACAATATTATACAGTAGGTTTTACTGTTATAGCTTATTGGTGTACCAAATATAATGTATGTTTTGGCAGGGGTGTAGATTGAAGCTCCTGGCCTCCAATGAAAAATATTTAATAGGGCCCCCCACCTGCCATTTAAAATACTTTTTTCTTATGTGGCAGAGGGACATTTGGTCCCTCATAGGCACTTGGGTCCGGGTGCGACTGCTTTCTCCTCACCCCCTATGCCCCTGTGTATTGAGCTTTTGTATAAAGTTTATTCATTTGTTCAATGACCTAATTAATCTTGATAGTAATAACAGTACAGCAAGCTAATTCAGCATACGATACCATCAATCCTTCATCTAAAATCTTTATGGACCACTGGGACATCATAGCATCTGTTTTGGTTGATGCTTTTGCAGAATATACCAATACAGCAACTGATTTTCCAAGCAGGTCACTGTGATGGGATTATTTAGCTCATAGAGGGCTAGTCACTCAAAGGGAAAACACAGTCCCCAGAACATATGGCCATGTACAATTACACTGCTGGTGTCACTTTTGTCATAGGTTACGAAAGCAGAATTCATGGGAAGAGACAGTCAGAATTCAAGAAATCTAAACGATTGTTATTGCTGATGGGAAAGGTACATTCTATTACATTCATTTTTTTATATAATTTTTTTAATGTATACTTTTTTGCTCCTGTTTTGTGTTTAATTTTTCGAGCTTAGCTTAAAAACAGAATTTGACAATATATGACAATATCTGGAACTCTGAGCCTAATGATGATATATTATGAAATTAATTAGCATAGAAATTACCTAAAAAGAAACAATGTTCATAACTGGAGTTACACTTTATAAAAACAACCAAGCTATTAGAAGAGAAAACTATATATAAATATATCTAATTATATGTACATATAAAACATAACTACTGTCTTTATAAAACTATAATAATAAAGAAGGGGAGATGCTGAGCATGGGAAAATAGTTTTCTATGATTTGATTCTGTATTTTCATGTATAAAGCTGTTCAAATTCTGCCAGGACTGAGAGAAAAAGCCTGTGAATACTGCTTCCCCCGCTCACACAGTGATTGACAACTCTACCTGTATACAGACTCCTACAAGAAAAAACGTCTATCACTGTATGGGCAGAGGAAACAGGATTCATCCGCTTTCTCTACGAGTCCGGAGAGCAGCCAAGAAGGACAATGACCAAATTACAACATGTGTAAAAATAGTTGGGAACAAAAGCAAAAATATTTGCACATATATTATTTTAATTATGAGAATACAAAATTCACTGGGCAAGTCAATGGTAACTGAAATAGTTTAAGAGCAAGTATAAGGGTACATAAACTCATGAGGGAAAAATTGCTTATTGGACACTGACACTGCAAAACTCTGCTCATACAATATTAGTGGTATTAAGGGTATTCATTAACTAAAGATTAAAAAAAAACAAAAAACATCCAACTCGATCCTTTAAGTAATAAAAAAACTGTAACTGGATTGTACACAAACACAGATCAGCTTCTTAGTCATTTTGGTAACCTAGACTTTAAGAAGCATCACATGGCATGAATCAATAATACAAGTGAATATTAGAAACATATATCTTATTAGAGAAAAATGCCTCTTTCTCCACTTATCAACCTATTTCCTCTCCCCCTTCCCTCCCAACTGTTCACTCACTATGAATGTACTTCTTTTTCCATCTCAAGACAAGACAGACTATCAGCTCACTGGGGGATCAGATTACAGCTGTCTATGAGGGGTGTAACTAGGAAAGACCGGGCCACATAGTAAACTCTTGACTGGGCCCCCCAGGCACCACAAGCAGCCCCCTTATAGATAGTGCCCCTGTAGAATATGCCATATAGCCCCCCTGTAGACAGTGCTATACAGCCCTGCCTACAGACAGTGTCACACCCCACTTGTAGATAGCGCCCCCACCTCTCCCTTGTAGATTGTGCCATACAGCCCCCCCTGTAGATATCGCCATAAAGCGCCCTTGTATATAGCGCTATACAGCTTCCACTGTATATAGTGCCACACAGCCCCCCTTAGTAGATAGTGCCGCACAGCCTCTCCTTAGTAGATAATGCCACAAACAGACCCTTGCAGACTGTGCCACACACAGCCCCCTGTAGACAGAGCCACAGCCCTCCCCCTTGTAAATAGTTGCATACAGCCCCCTAGTAGATAGTGCCAGACAGCCCCCCCCCATAGTAGTGCCACACAGACCCTTGAATATAGTGATACACAGCTCCCCCATGTGTATAGTACCACACAGCTCCCCCTTGTGTATAGTGCCACACAGCTCCCCCTTGTGTATAGTGCCACACAACTCTCTCTTGTGCATAGTGCCACACTGCTCCCCCTTGTGTACAGTGCCACACTGCTCCTCCTTGTGTATAGTGCCACACAGCTCCCCCTTGTGTATAGTGCCACACAGCCCCCCCCCTTGTGTATAGTTCTACAAGGCAATGGCACATCCGAGAAAGTTGTATCATTGTTTTCTGCATTGTCCAGACTGGCTAAAAGGTTATATGAATGACCAGCAACCAGAAGGTTTGATATACCCTGTGAATTCATGAACATGCCATAAAGAAGCTTAAAGCACCAAAAAAAGCGAGAGCTTGAGAAACATTACCCATGTGGTAGCTGATTGACAGACAATTGTCTGTAAATTTTCAAACCAGTGACATTATGTAACATCTCCGGTTCTATTAGAAACTGAAGAAGAAACCCCACTGGAATATGTAGTCCCCTCTGTAAGCATACACTGTAGCTTTGAAACAGGTATGACAAAAACTATTCACAGGCAGCAGACTGTAGAATAGTGGCAAGCTCAACATTTAATGGGAGCAATTTTTGGTTAGACACATCATCACTGACACCCAAATGGAATCTGAAGTGGATCTATACTATATAATTTGTAAACTATATTTTTTTCTTGGAACTGCGGAAAGCCTGGAGTGGTGGACCAGGCTAAAGACTGGTGAAAGTTAATTACATATTATGGGAGTTATAGGTAATGGTAGTGTATAATTCAGCTCTCAAGGATTAGAACATACCTTAAAAGCTGGTTGAGTTTCAGGGGTTTGTCTAAATAATTTGCCTAATAAAATCTACCTTCAACTAATGTTATCCCTCTTTCCTTGTTGATTATGATTTTCTGCAGCAAGTAAGAATTCATTGCTTGTCTCAATAACATCTTCCATCCTGTAACATTTTGTAATTTGTCTAGAACTATATACCCTTAGGATAATACATTATATCATTGTCTTTTGCTAACAAGCCAGCAAATTGATCTCTCACTTCTATTTTATAAAAAAAAGGATGAGATGGTTAAGAAGCCAAGAAAGTAACGGTGCCAACACAATGACAATCATTTGAACAGGGATAGTCAGCTACCTGTCACTTGTTGTAAGACACATTTTTGCTAATTCAACAGACTAAACTTCTTCTTATAAACAGAGTATATAAGCAACAATGAAACTAAGGGCTCTTAAAATGTATTTTTTTTATATATGTATATGAATATATTTTAAGAGCCCCTAGTTTCAGTGTTGCTTACATATTCTGTGCAAACTATTTAGGCAGTTGTGGGAAAATGCTGCAACGTAAGAGTGCTTTCAAAAATAGAAGTGTTAATCGTTTTTTTATCAATTAACAAAATACAGAGTGAATGAACAGAAGAGAACTCTAAATAAAATCAATATTTGGTGTGACCACCCTTTGCCTACAAAACAGCATCTATTCTTCTAGGTACAATTGCACAACGTCATGGATTTTGTAGGATTATAGTCAGGTGAATGATTGACCAATTATACCAAACAGGTGATAATGATCATCATTTTCATATGTAGGTTGAAACACAGTCATTAACTGGAATAGAAACAGCTGTGTAGGAGACTTAAAACTGGGTGAGGAACAACCAAACTCTGCTACAAAGGTGAGGTTGTGGAAGACAGTTTCTTGTCACAGGTCCACCATGGCAAAACTAAGCACAGCATCAAGACACAAGGTATTTATACTGAATCAGCAAGGTCTGTCCCAGGCAATGATCTCAAAGCAGACTGGGGTTTCAAGATGTGCTGTTCAAACTCTTTTGAATAGACACAAGGAAATGGTCAACTTTGAGGACCGTAGACGCAGTGGTACGCCAAGGAAACAGTGCAGCAGATAAGACACATCATGCTTACTTTTCTTCTAAATCGGAAGATATCTAGCAGTGCCATCAGCTCAGAACTGGCAAAAACCAGTGGGACCCAGGTAAAGCCATCTACTATTCAGAGAAGTCTGGGCAGAAGTGGTTTTCATGGAAGAATTGCGACCAAAAAGCCATACCTTTCACGTGGAAACAAGGCCGAGCGACTCAACTATGCACAAAAACATAGGAACTGGGGTGGAGACAAATGGCAGCAGGTGCTCTGCACTGATGAGTCAAAATTTGAAATGTTTGACTGTAACAGAAGGCAGTTTGTTTTCGCCGAAGGGCTTGAAAGTGGCACAATAATGAGTTTCTGCTGGCAACAGCGAAGCATGGTTGAGGTTCCTTGCAAGTTTGGGGCTGTTGGAGTTGGGGATTTGGTCAAAATTAAGGGTGTTCTCAATGCTGAGATATACAGGCAGTTCATTATTCATCATGCAATACCATTAGGGAGGCGTCTGATTGGCTCCAAATTTATTCTGCAGTAGGACAACGACCCCAAACATACAGCCAGTGTCATTAACATCTATCTTCAGTGTATAGAACAAGGAGCCCTGGAAGTGATGATATGACCCCCACAGAGCCCTGATCCCAACATCATCGAGTCTGTCTGGGATTACATGAAGGGACAGAAGGATTTGAGGAAGCCTACATCCACAGAAGAACTGTGGTTAGTTCTCCAAGATGTTTGGAACAACCTCCCTGCCAAGTTCCTTCAAAAACTGTGTGTAAGTGTACCTAGAAGAATGGATGCTGTTTTAAAGGCAAAGACTGGTCACACCAAATATTGATTTGATTTAGATTTCTATTCTATTCATTCACTTTGCATTTTGTTAATTGCTAAAAAAAAATATTAATACTTATATTTTTTTAAAGCATTCTTACTTTGCAGCACTTTTCCACAACTGCTAAAAAACTTTGCACAATACTGTATATATTTTTGTTTTAACATTTTTGCCAATGAGTGATGAATGCCACTGTATTCATCAGGGCCTTACATTGAAAATCTGCATCAGGGAATAATACCAACCAGCGGCCGCGCACCTTTCACGGCGTCCCGTCCTAGAGGCAGTGTAGCGCTCCGTCCGTCATGGGAACGGGGAAAGGTAAGTACAATCTTTTATTTGGAGGGGGCTGTGTGGTAATATACAGGGGGGAATTGCTGTGTAGAACTATATACAAGTGGAGGGGGGCAGTGTAGCACTATATACAAGGGGAGAGAGGGGGTGTGTAGCACTATATAAAGGGGGGATTGCTTTGTAGCAGTATATACAAGGGGAGGGGGGCTGTGTGGCAGCATATACAAGGGGAGTGGGATTGCTGTGTGGCAGTATATACAAGGGGAGGGGGATTGCTGTGTAGCGGTATATACAAGGAGAGGGGGGATTGCTGTGTGGCAGTATATACAAGGGGAGGGGGATTGCTGTGTGGCAGTATATACAAGGGAAGGGGGGATTGCTGTGTGGCAGTATATACAAGGGGAGGGGGATTTCTGTGTGTCAGTATATACAAGGGGAGGGGGGATTGCTGTGTGGCAGTATATACAAGGGGGGCTGTGTGACTATATAAAAGGGGGGCTGTGTGGCAGCATCTACAGGGGGCTGTGTGGCACTATCTACAGGGGGCAGTGTGGTGCTATCTACAGGGGGCTGCATGGCACTATCTACAGGGGGCTGTGTGACACTATCTAAAGGGGGCTGTATGTCACTATCTACAGGGGGGCTGTATGGCACTATCTGCAGGGGGGCTGTGTGGCACTATCTATAGGAGGCTGTGTGGCACTATCTAAAGGGGGCTGTCTGGCACTATCTGCAGGGGGCTGTGTGGTACTATCTACAGGGAGCTGTGTGGCACTATCTATAGGGGGGTCTATTTTGTGCTATCTACAGGAGGCTGTGTGTGGCGCTATCGTCAGGGGGGCTGTGTGTGGTGCAATCTACAGGGGTGTCTGTGTGGTGCTATCTACAGTGGGATCTGTGTGGCGCTATCTACAGGGGGCTGTGTGTGGCGCTATTTACAGGGGGGCTGTGTGTGGCGCTATCTACAGGGGGGTGTAACGCTATCTACAGGGGGTTTGTGAGGTGCTATCCACAGGGACAGTGGTGTAATGAAGGATTCTTTCTTTGATGCTTATAATTGGTGTTTATAACTGTCTATTTTACTGGTGTATTTGCAATATTATAGTATTTAAAAAAGTAATTAAAACTAATTTAAAATACGTTTTCTTATTCTCTTATTTAGTCGCCATATTAGCGTTTACTGGGGGTATTACTTTTCATCATCAGATTGCCCACCATTGATGGAGACCTGGAACATTGCTTCCAACATATACCTCCAAAGTATTGCTCTAACGTGAACATAAGAGAACTTTACTTAATGCTGGATGTTGTTACTGTATATTAGCAGCAATGTAACATGGATTCTTGTGTATTATGAAGCAGTAGGAGAAGGAGTACAGAAGAGGCAGCAGAGATTAATCCTGTTTATGCAGTGAAAGATTCAGATTAACCCTTTACAAGCAGCTATATTCTCATCAGGGAATTAATTCACCAGGTTTGAGATTTGCTACTGGTAAATTTATGAGAAAAGAAGGGGAATTTATTCTCCAATTGTATTCTAGGAACTAGAAAATCCTCAAAACCGCGAACAGGCGAATTGATTCTCTCACCCCAAATCCTGCCCAGATCTAAGGCTTTACTTTGCCAATCAGAGGCTGTATAGACACACACACACACACACACACAGTTAGTACCTCACAAAGAAGAAGGAAATCTCATGAAATTTGGACATCAGTATGCTGCAATGAAAGGAAAAAATGTGTCCTGTGATACTAAGTGAAATCCACTGTTCTGATAATGATAAGTCTTAACCTACTGATCTTTGTGTTTTTTTTCAGAATTGATAGGTCCTCTTTAAAGGGATTATCGGCGTTATAAAAATTAATGGCCTATCCGCTGGATAGGACATCAATATTAGATCGGTGATCACCGATCATCTTTTTGAAGGAGCCAAATGAGCGCCACAGCCTCTTCATTGTTTACATGGTTCTTCTTTCTGTTCGCACCTTAACGCGCGATTACATTTGTGAATGGGACAGTGGTGCAATACCTTGCCCGGCCGCTACAAATGTAACGGCGCGTGCAAGTACGAACATAGCGTATCCTAAGAATAGGACATCAGTTTATATATGCAGGTAATGAAAAAGATAGAGCAAAAGCAAAAATGCAGGCTCACCAAATGCTTCTTAGTACTTGTGGTCCTTCAATTGTGGAGTTCAACAGAGGGGAGATTACAGGCTTTACAAGGAAAATCCATATAGCAAAAGGTAAAAGGTCTTCCAGCTCATCCTTAAAAAGTATACATTGTTCTTACACATGGCTTTGATTCTGAAACCATAATCTGTAGTTATTTACCAATCGTTGAGAATATTCAATTTCATCAAGCAATAACTTGACTATATTGAACTATTTGTTGTTTCTGCTACAAAAATGAACTATGTACAATAGGTTGTATATCATATATATACCATTTAGGATGCTAAAGTTATAGTCTATAATCACAGACTTCATTCTGTCTGTTTAATTATTAATTGTTATGAGAAATGGCCCACATGGATGGTGCCCAGACATCTCAAATGAGATTTTATAATGTAGTCTAAAAGGTTTGTTAAATATTCATAGCATAGTCTTTTTTATGTATTTATACAACGTTTGCCATTGACTGTGGGATATCCTAGGACACTGCAGACATCTTGATTAATGATTCAAAAAAAGAAGACAATGAACAAAAACCTAGACAGATGATTACTGTTTCTCCTTCTCCTTCAGCTTAACAGCCGTTGTCTTAATTGAAGCATCACCGCAATGTTATTTATCTGCAAGTGTCAAACAAATTGTATAAGTTGAAAGTGCTTTATTGGTAATCCAACTCACCAGTTTTTAACGCTGAAGGGTACTTAAATCTTTTTTTGCAAGGAGATTTTGTTTTATAACTACCTTTCAGCATACTGCAGAATTTACTGCCTAAGTTGGAGGAGAGGTACAAGGAAAAACAAAACAAGAAGGCAATCTAAAATATAACAACAGAATGGATACATTAAACTCTCTTTTTTTTTTAACGTGTTAAAATAAGTGTGCCAGTAAACATACTTCTTGACAAACATAAAATTAAATACATTATAGTTAAATGAGTTGTCCAATATTATGCAAGTAAAACTTAATCACTGTACAAGGAAAAAGTCCTGCAACTTTATAATATAGATTCCAAAAAAACAACATGTGTGTAAGCAGAATAAGGGTAGCACAAGTTTCAGCCTCTGGATGTAAACTAGAATGTTTTTAAGGAGATGGCACAAAAGGTGGGTTTGTGCCCTGTGCAGTATCTTCTATTGATGCCCCCCTTATGGTATATATATATATGGTATATAATGCCCAAAAAACAATTATATATGTACAGTCCCTGTTCACATCACGTTTTAAACCTCCTGTCAGAGGTATACAGGGTGGGCCATTTATATGGATACACCTAAATAAAATGGGAATGGTTGGTGATATTAACTTCCTGTTTGTGGCACATTAGTATATGGGAGGAGGGAAACTTTTCAAGCTGGGTGTTGACCATGGTGGCCATTTTGAAGTCTGCCATTTTGTATCCAACTTTAGTTTTTTCAATGGGAAGAGGGTCATGTGACACATCAAACTTATCGAGAATTTCACAAGAAAAACAATGGTGTGCTTAGTTTTAACGTTACTTTATTCTTTCATGAGTTATTTACAAGTTTCTGACCACTTATAAAATGTGTTCAAAGTGCTGCCCATTGTGTTGGATTGTCAATGCAACCCTCTTCTCCCACTCTTCACACACTGATAGCAACACCGCAGAAGAAATGCTATCACAGGCTTCCAGTATCCGTAGTTTCAGTTGCTGCACATCTCGTATCTTCACAGCATAGACAATTGCCTTCAGATGACCCCAAAGATAAAAGTCTAAGGGGGTCAGATCGGGAGACCTAGGGGGCCATTCAACTGGCCCACGACGACCAATCCACTTTCCAGGAAACTGTTCATCTAGGAATGCTCGGACCTGACACCCATAATGTCACCCATAACTTGTAAATAACTCATGAAAGAATAAAGTAACGTTAAAACCAAGCACACCATTGTTTTTCTTGTGAAATTCCCGATAAGTTTGATGTGTCACATGACCCTCTTCCCATTGAAAAAACTAAAGTTGGATGCAAAATGGCCAACTTCAAAATGGCCGCCATGCTTGAAAGTTTCCCCCCTCCCATATACTAATGTGCCACAAACAGGAAGTTAATAGCACCAACCATTCCCATTTTATTTAGGTGTATCCATATAAATGGCCCACCCTGTACATCGAGAGGACTCCCGACGTATATCTCTGACAGAAGGCTGAAACGTATCCCACTGGCTACGTGTACCGGTGACATATGCCATACAGTGCCATCCGTCACACATAGGCTTCCATGTTAAAAAAAAAAAGCGTATATTGCTCAGTATACTTTAAAAAAAAAAAAAAGGTATATTGATATTTACCAGTCCGATTGAAGCCAAAAAGAAACTCTTTTAGCATTCAGCAGGCTTATGGAGCCCTATAGACACGTTTAACGTGTACGTTGGGAGTTTTCGCTTAACGTAGAGGTAACATGTGATGGAAACTAGGCCTAACACTGCCAGACTGTTGCCTTTGTAACACTGCCCAATCAATAGGAATAGAAGCTGCATCCTGTCCAGCAGCCTTTGCATTTGCTTGGGTGCAAGTATGAGATTGGGCCATTGGTGCCGTCCTTATTAATAACAGCTGATGTTTCCGCACAGGTGTCATTCCCCTATAGCCAGCCCAGTGCTTCTGTTAAGACATCATACCTGTGCACAAACCTTGTATGGCGGTGCACAGAGGTACTCAATAAATCATGTGGTGTCTCCATAAGGCATCAGATTCTCCCCAAGAAACAATGCTACATCGGAACAGGCACCATATTTTTTTTTCTACCGTGTTTCCCCGAAAGTAAGACAGTGTCTTACTTTCTTTTTATCCCCAAAAGCCCCACTATGTCTTACTTTCGGGGTATGTCTTATATTGTAAAAAAATTGTCGAATTTTTTATTTATTTTTTTTCACAAACTTTATTTAACTGTTTTACATTTTTTTTTTTAGTCCCACCAGGGGACTTCACTATGCGATGTGCCGATCGCATATATAATGCTTTGGTATACTTAGTATACCGAAGCATTATTGCCTGTCAGTGTAAAACTGACAGGCAACCTATTAGGTCATGCCTCCGGCATCGCCTAAGAGGCAGATGCTGAAGGCAGACCTGGGGGTCTTTGTTAGACCCCCGGCTGTCATGGAAACCCGACGGCGACCCGCGATTTGTTTGCGGGGTCGCCGATCGGGTGACAGAGGGAGCTCCCCCCTCTGTCAAACACATTAAATGCCGCTGTCACTATTGACAGCGGCATTTAATGGGTTAAACTGCCGGAATCGGCGCGCGCTTCGATTCCGGCAGTTGCAGCAGGAGCAAGTGCAGGGGACGGCGCGGTGACGTATGGAGAGGGGGGCGGCGCGGAAGTGGGCAGGAGGCGGCAATACCCCCGTGTTTCCCCGAAAGTAAGACATATGTCTTACTTTCGGGGTACGGCTTATATTAGCCGACCCCCCTGAAACCCCCGATACGTCTTACAATCGGGGGTGTCTTACTATCGGGGAAACACGGTATAATAGGGAAATGCAATGTGTTCACTCTCTAGTTTCTCTAAGACCCACAATTTAAAAGTTTTCAGCTTTAGAAAATAGTTTGGAGGGCAGCTTATGTAACAAATTTTCAATTCCCTTATTTCAGATATATGTGGGCCCTCTTCTTTAATTTTAGTTATTCATCTCGGCAGAGTTTTACTATATTGCATTAGTGCTTTCTAGACTTAATAGGATTTCTGCAACATTTTCTCGGCTTATTTACACGAGCAGATAATCGGTCAGGTTAAAACACTATCGAGCGTGCACGATAATCATTTCAGCTACGAAGGTGAAGCAGCCGAATTATTAGAAACAAAAAGCTCACTGTGGAAAATCGCTCACTGTGGGAGTCGCTCGCTGTGGAAAATCGCTAATGCGTATAAAAAAATTATAATTATGACAAATTGTGTAGGTAAACATGAATCGTTTGATCATAGGCGACATGTGAAATTATTAAAGAGGCGTACTCTACAAATGATCTTCTAATAAACTACAGGGGTGAGTACAGTTAATAATGTTTGGTGAAGGAACAAATTCAATTTAGAACAAATATTTAGCTGGTAAAGTTTTGTGTAAATGTGTATCTGTATCGGTTGCTTACAGTTATTGTATTGACGATCGCTAATACAAAAATCTGATTGAGTTAATGGGCCTTAAGGGGCCCATACATTCCTTTGCAGTCTGTGTCTGCTTCAGGAAAGTTAGACAGCTTAACCTTAGGCAATGGCTCTGAGAAGAGACCGTCAAAAAACTTAATTTATTACAGTTATAATGTTATAAAGTACAGGCTGGACACGGCAGAATGCCATAGGGGGAGGCCACCATGATCAGGGATGTTAGGAAGGGAAGGAGTTAAAGGCATGGTGTTGCCCGAAAAACATGTTTTTTTTTTAAAATTTAAACATTTAGTGTGTGGGTGATTAAACATTGTTCAAATTTTTTTTATTTTTTTCGCGAGTCAGGAAATATTATAAATTTTTTCTAATTTATAATACTACCCATTTTTGGTCACTAGATGGAGCTAGTTCCCAAAATTGCAGCATTGCAACATTGGGTTAAAAGCTCTCGCTCTAGTGAGCTCTCAGCATCCCCCCCTCCTTTATCCTGGCTAGTGCCGGGATAAACGAGGGGTTTGAAAGGTTTAACCTCCTACACTGTGTGTCGCCATTTTTTGAGGTAACCCACAGTGTAGTAGGTTTACATACAGTAGTAAACACACACAAACACTAACATACATTGAAATCTCTTACCTGCTCCTGCCGCCGCGGCTCCCTCCGGCCCGTCCGCTCCCTTTGCTGCCGCTGTTCCATGTGCACAAGTCCGGAAGCCGCGACCGGAAGTAGTAATATTACTGTCCGGCCGCGACTTCCGGTCCACAGGAAAATGGCGCCGGACGGCGCCAATTTCGAATAGGACTGTGTGGGAGCGGCGCATGCGCAGTTCCCACACAGACGCCGTACACGGACGTGAATGGGACGGGAGCCGTTCACAGTCCCTATGGGACTGTGGCTGCCGTACTCCATGTCTGTGTGTGTCGTTAATCGACACACACAGAAATGGAACAAAAAATGGCAGCCCCCATAGGGAAGAAAAAGTGTAAAAATAAGAAACAGTAAAACACAAACACACAAATGAATATAAACGTTTTTATTAAAGCACTAACATCTTTAACATATAAAAAAATTATTTGTGATGACACTATTCCTTTAAGGAGTTAGGTGGGGGTGGTTAGGAGGGGGCGTATGTGAGTGGGGCGAGGTCAGGTTACTTAAGGGTAGGACAGAGGAAGGCGTCGCCATCTTTAGTAACAGCGCAGGGAAGCTTGTAGCAGCACGGGAAGCTCGTCCAGGACTTTGCAATGGATGCACTACTTACCCAGCTCCGGGCAGCAGTAGCAGAAAGAGGCATGGCCTGGCTAGCGGAGGGGCTGGGGCTTTCCGGCCCGCTGTCTGGGGCTCCGAGCTCGGCGGTGAGCGGACGAGGAGAGGATGATGGGGAGCCCCCTGGTTCCGGGGCGAGTACGGAGGACGCGGCTGTGTTTGGATCCTGGGCGCGGGCGGTGCCGTCCTCTCCCCCCCCGGCGGTGGTCACGTCGCACGAGGCCTCCGGAGAGGTTGAGCCTGGAAGTGATGCCGCGAGCCAGGCGCAGGGTAAGGAGCCCCACGAGGGACCCTCCAGACTGGGCCCCTCGCTCGGCTGCCGCGAGCAGGACAGCCCGGTCTGAGAGGAATCCTGGAAGCCGGCCTGGCTCAGCGGAGGTGGTAGGGCAGGCGCCCGTGCAGCTGGGACCTCCCTCTGCCTCCAGAAGACGGGACCCTGGACTTGCGGTGGGCCGTACTGGCGATGCTCCAGTCGGGCGGCCCACCTGTACCCAGGATGAAGCACCCAATTCCAGGCGTGTGCCACGGTCGGTGGTGACATGGCGGGCAGGAGGGCAGCTACCTGTGGGCCGCGGGGTGGACGAGGCCCACAACAGACGGGCGGAGAGGCCCAGTTCATCGGCGCAGGTCCGGAGCGCTCCATCAGAAGGTCAGGGATGTCATGCATGTGGCCCTTGTCCTGGGCTGTCTGGGCAGGATGAAGTGGATGACTGGGCGTTCGGTGACCAAGAGGGACGTCTGGATGGATCCTTCGCCCCGGCTGGTAGGGACACAGCACCTGCGCAGCCCGGTGAGTCGCTGTCTCCTACTTTTTCATTGCCTGCTGTATTTCGGTCCCCGGGGGTAGGGGGTGGGGGTTCACTTTCGCCTACGGGGTTGCCGGGGTGTAGCGGGGGGATTACAGGAAGTACGGGTGGTGGGGGTGAAATTCAGGAATTGTTGTGTTGTGTGCGTGACCTTTTGGCGCGATGCGGAGGGGGGGCGATGGGTTCCCCGTCCCCGGTTGCAGCGTGGGTGGGGCCGTCGGGGCCTGCAGTGGTGGATAGCGCGCTATGTGGAGCTGGGGTGGTGTCTAGGGAATCGGGCGTGGCAGTGTCGGTGCAGACAGAAAAGGATGGGGCAGTGGATGAGGTGCGGTTGGATGATAAGGCGAAGGGCGAGGTCTATGTTTGTTTTGAGGGCCCATTGGAGGCGCATCTGAAACCGGAAGTAAGGGAAAAAATATGGAGGGATGAATATGTGGAAATTTTTTCATTGTTGCCGTTGGAGAAGTTCAATTTAGATAAAGGGAAGTGGTTGAAAAGCAAGAAGGAGAAGGAGAAAAAACTTTGGTATCGGTTGATTCCCCAAACTTTTGTTAATTGGTTGCAGGCGTTTCCAATTTTGGCAAGCGTAATTGGACAGAAGACGCCGGAACATTGTTCCGGCCTCTTCTGTTATATTGATGCTATCGGAGAGGCTCATCGAGTTTACGGCGGGCAGACGTGGCTGCGCTATGATGAGCAGTTCCGACAGCGGAAGGCAGTGAGGCCTGACATTAGGTGGGATAACAAAGACATAGGGTTATGGTTGCGGGTCATGGCTCCAGTGCGTTTTGGCCAGTCCTTTCAAGGGGGTGGGGCCGGGGTGGCAGGAGGAAAATCCGGGTTCTGCTGGTAGTATAATGAGGGCCAGTGTAAGTTCGGACCGGGTTGTAAGTTCAAACATAGCTGCTCCTCCTGCAGGGGGATCTCTCACGGAGCGGTTAAATGTTTTCGGAAGGGGAAAGGACGAGGGGCCAGGGGCGCTAGTCAAGGGCCGGACACCGGTGAGGTGGGAAGACATGGAGCCCTTTCTAAATAGGTATCCTGATAGGTCCAGGTCAAGTTTGTTGTTGGATGGTTTTCGGGTTGGTTTCCGTATCCCTGCCCCTGCACACAAGGTGCCGTTTACCTTGCGTAGTTTGCGTTCAGCGTTGCAGTATCCAGGGGTAGTAGGGGATAAGTTGCGGAAGGAGGTGGAGTTGGGGCGCATGGCAGGTCCGTTTGAGAGTTGCCCTTTACCGGATCTGGTGGTGTCACCGCTGGGAGTGGTGCCTAAGAAGGAGCCGAATAAGTTTAGGCTCATACATCATTTATCTTACACGAGGGGGCGATCGGTTAATGATGGGATTTCTCCGGAACTCCGTGCGCCGCTACGGTGTGGGTGCATTAATGGCAAAAACGGATATTGAGTCGGCCTTTCGCCTCCTCCCTGTGCATCCTGAGAGCATACGGCTGTTAGGATGTTATTGGGGCGGGGCTTATTTTGTGGATCACTGCCTGGGGTGTTCTATTTCCTGTGCCTATTTTGAGGCTTTTAGTTCTTTTCTGGAGTGGGTGGTTTGCGATGTTGCGGGTGTCTCGTCGGTCATACATTACTTGGATGATTTCCTGTGTGTTGGTCCGGGCGGGTCTTCGGTTTGTGCTACATTGTTGAGCACGATGGAGTGGGTGGCAAAGAGGTTCGGTGTGCCTTTGGCCCAGGACAAAATGGAGGGACCTAGCTCCTGTCTGGTCTTTTTAGGAATCACCATTGATTCTTTGAGGATGGAGTGTCGGCTCCCGGAAGATAAATTGGTAGCGTTACGGGCGGAGGTGGACCGGGCTAGGCATTTGCGTAAGATCACTTTACGTGCATTACAGTCATTGTTGGGTAAGCTTAACTTTGCTTGCAGGATTATGCCCATGGGCCGGATTTTCAGCAGGCGGCTGTCGGGAGCAACGGCTGGGGTGACAGCCCCTCATCATTTTATTCGTCTGACACAGGCGCTGAGGGCGGATTTGGCAGTTTGGTTTGAGTTTTTACATCGTTATAATGGGAGGTCCTTGATCATGGTTGGTGGTTGACAGCGTGGATTGGGAGTTGTTTACAGATGCTGCGGGGGGCGTGGGATTTGGGGCTTACTGCAGGGGTCAGTGATGCGCGGCGCGGTGGCCTGAGGAATGGGCGGAGTTGGGTTTGGTGAAGAACCTGGCATTCCTAGAGCTGTTTCCCATAGTAGTGGCAGTGGAAATTTGGAGTGAGAGGTTTCGGGACAGCAAGGTACGGTTCTATTGTGACAACTTGGGCGTGGTGAGGGCTATTAACAACGTGTCAGCGTCATCCCCCCCGGTCGTTCGGCTGTTAAGGCATTTGATTTTACGTTGCTTGTCTTTGAACGCTTGGGTTGTGGCGGCTCATGTGCCAGGGATCAAAAATGACATCGCAGATTCTCTTTCTCGCTTGCAGTGGGAGCGTTTCAGGATGGTGGCTCCGGACGTGGAGGAGGACGGGATCGCTTGCCCGGAATGGCTGTGGGGGCTGGGTTATGAGCCGCAGGAGGTTTGATTCAGGCTTCGCTTGCTCAGGGTACTTGGGCTGCTTATGATTCGGCGTGGCGAGAGTGGGAGAGTTGGTTGGCAGTTCTGGAGGGTGTAGTGACGGATGATGATCGGGTGGTGGCGTTGTTGGTTTTTCTGGGGCAAGTCTCTATCGCGGGCTGGTCAGTGTCCAAGGTAAATCGTTTTGTGGCAGCCCTGGCTTTTGGTTTTAAGGTCCGGGGGTACACGGATGTTACAAAAAGTTTTTTGGTTGGCCAGGCCCTGAGGACGTTGCTGGATCGCGGGCGCCCAGTGTCTTTTATGTTGTTGGAACAGTTGTGGGGGGTGTTGTGTGACATTTGTTTTTCCAGCTACGAGGTGACCCTGTATAGGTTGGCGTTCTCGTGGGCATTTTTTGGGGCCCTGAGGGTCGGGGAGCTGGTGGCGCCCAGCACAAGGAGACCTGGGGGGTTGAGAATGGAGGATGTGTTGGTAACGGATCAGAGTGTGGAATTCTGGATCCGGCGGTCTAAGACGGATCAAGGGGGTCGGGGTAAGAAAGTGGTGTTGGGAGTGGCAAAGGGGGTCAGGATGTGCCCGGTCGCCTGCTTTGCGGGGTTCAGAGAGGTTTCAACTGTGCGTAGGGGACAGTTGTTGTGTCATGAGGATGGGTCCTTTATGTCCCGGTATCTATTTACGGGGGGTTTTCGTAGATGTCTGCGGCAGTTGGGATTGGAGGAGGCTTTGTTTTCCCCCCATTCTTTCGGATTGGGGCAGCGACGGAGGCGGTGGCATGGGGGTTGGGGGAGGAAGTGGTAAAGCGTATAGGTCGATGGGATTCCCGCCATTTCCAGCTGTATGTGCGCCCTCAGATTATATGATAGTCAAGTCATAATCCCTCTTTCTCTACACTCCCTTCTGCCCCCTTGTAGTTTTTCTCTCCTCCTCCATGTTTCCCTTGCATCCTTACTCGTTTTGTTAATCAGTGGTTTTATTTTTCAGGACCCGCGGGCCGATTGGTGTGGATCGTCGGGCATTCCTACGTTCATTGGGGGGCGGAGTGGGTGGATGTTCGTCCGGACGGGCGGCAGTTGAGTTTTCGGCGGGAGGATGTAGTCGTGCGGTGGCTGGGGAGTAGGGGGATGCTGTGGAGTCGGGTGTTGCCGGACGTGCATCGGTTTGCGCTGATGGACAGGGCCCCAGATGTCTTGGTGTTACACGTCGGGGGTAACGATTTGGGTAGTCGTCCTTTTCGGGAATTGATCAGGGATATAAAATACGATCTACTCAGGTTATGGTCCGTTTTCCCAGGTATTAAGGTGGTGTGGTCGGAGATTGTCCCGCGGAAGGTTTGGTGGCATGCAAGATCGGTGCAGCGGTTAAATAAAGCCAGGGTTAAGGTTAACCGGGCAGTTTCGGGTTTCGTGGTGAGAAACGTGGGGGTCTTCGTGCGTCATTATGACTTCGAGGATGGCCAGGGTAATTATTGGCTAGGTGATGGTGTGCACCTGACGGCCGTGGGGATCGACCTGTGGACTCTGCGCCTGCAGGAAGGTATCGAAAGGGCCCTCTTTTTGGGTGGGGGCTCGCATACTTAAAGGTGTCTAAGTATATTCGTGTGGCGGATTGGGGGTCCTTGGAGTTGGTGGTAAATTACTGTGGGGGGGGGATTCATAGGGGGTATGGTCCCTCCCCAATTTATTATGGTTGGTAGTCTGGTCAATTTGGGCTCCTGCTAGGTGGTGTCCCGTGGAGTGGTCAATGTGGGCTCCTGCTGGGTGGTGTCCCGGGGAGTGGTTGCGGTTGAGGTCAGCCAACTGCAGGTATAACGGTGCCCCTGAGCCAGTAGGGTGACGGCTGGGAGTAAAATACTATGCAGGTGGGCTGTTTCGTGACAGACTTTTGTAACTCCAAGGACTCCCCTTCCATTGTTACGATTATTATTTGTAAATTGTTGTTCTTGATGTTTGTTTGTAAATAAAATGGCTGCTGTGGCCAAATTTATCCAACCCAAGTGTCTGAGTCTTACTAGAGGGACGACGGGGGGTGGGGGTTGGAAAAGGTATGGTCGTTAATGGGGAAGGGGAGTAGGTGAAGCCACGTGCCCCGGTACGAGTGTACGCACTCTACAGTCCCCTGATCAAGGCCAGAACTGTCATAATGCTTGCCACACACATAATCTGTCAAGTAAAATATGAATTATATATTTTCCCTTCTGTTTGGCCATGGGACTTTTCCTCTGATGCTGCAGGGGACTGTCAGTGTCATTAAGACAAGTATTATGGGTTAAAGTTACAGGTCTTCAAATAAGATAAGTACTAGTATAAGTATTTAGAAGATCCATATATGTTATAAAGATTTGTTATCAGTTAAATTCGTTTTTGTGTACATTTTTTCCTTATTGTATTAAACTAACACTTAAAGTGTGTTTGTACTTTCATAAAACTTTTGACGTCATGAAAGTGCCGCTTCATTCTTGATTGCCTATGCTCAGCTTTCCCCCCGGAAAGCCGAGTGAGTGGCGTACAGGCTCAAAAGAAAGTCTACACCGCTCACTCTGCTTTTCCGAGCAAAGCCGATCAAAAACAGAGGGGCACAGCATTCACCTGAGCGATTCTGTCACTTAGTTCTAGCAATCGGAGCGGGTCTCAGTGCTCGAACCCCCACCGATCAAAACTTCTGACATATCACTATGACATTAAACATTTTTATGAAAGTACAGATACACTTTAAAATCAAGGAACTAAGCAGTCTATTATTTTTCTATTTACTTGTCTTTACAATTGTTTGTCACCTAGGTTACTTCAGGAGACCTACCAGAGAAAATATTTGAAATACTTTTTAGTGTATTTGAACATTTTATAATAACTTACTTCTTTCTGGTTTAAGTTAGGTTCCGAAACCTATAGGCACCTATGTTAAAAAACCGTATACAGTGTGGTATACCTTTTTTAACTGGATGCTTTTCCAGGGGCGTAGCTAGGGGGGGCAAGCGGAGCATGTGCCCCGGGCGCAGTTCAGAGGGGGGCGCCAGCGCCACCTCCTCCTGCACTATAATTGTACCTGTGTCGCAAGGTACCGTGCCCGGCCATTCAGCGCCTTTCCACAAATGAAGCGACTGGTACCTTTTGTACCGGTGATGCTTCCGTCGATGAAAGGCGCTGACTGACTGACAGGGAAAGTCATCCTGCCCAGCCAATCAGCGCCTTTCATAGACGCTGTGTTCAACCCCCTGGAGACCTGCGCAGAAGAGAGCAGGTCTCCATGGCTGCCGGACGGCGTGGGAATGGGAATAAGGTGAGTTTGACATTTTTATTTTTTATTTTTTTTAAATTGTAATAGACGTGTGTGTTTGTATCTGCGGGGGAGGGGGACTTTGTCTACACGGGGGACTTTATCTACGGGGGTGTCTATCTACAGGGGGACTATATCTACAGGGCTGGGCTATATACAGGGGGACTATATCTACAAGGCTGGGCTATATACAGGGGGACTATATCTATCGGGCTGGGCTATATACAGGGGGACTATATCTGCTGGGCTATATACAGGGGGACTATATCTACAGCGGGGCTATATACAGGGGGACTATATCTACAGGGGGGCTATATACAGGGGGACTATATCTACAGGGCTGGACTATATCTACAGGGGGGCTATATACAGGGGGACTATATCTACAGGGCTGGGCTATATACAGGGGGGCTATATACAGGGGGACTATATCTACAGGGCTGGGCTATATACAGGGGGACTATATCTGCTGGGCTATATACAGGGGGACTATATCTACGGGGGGCTATATACAGGGGGACTATATATACAGGGGGACTATATCTACAGGGGGGCTATATACAGGGGGACTATATCTACAGGGCTGGGCTATATACAGGGGGACTATATCTACAGGGGGGCTATATACAGGGGGACTATATCTACAGGGCTGGGCTATATACAGGGGGACTATATCTGCTGGGCTATATACAGGGGGACTATATCTACAGGGGGACTATATCTACAGGGGGACTATATCTACAGGGGGGCTATATAAAGGGGGGCTATATACTGGAGTGGGCTGTCTATAGAGCACCATATACAGGGGTGGGCTATATAGTATATAGCCCCCTGTAGATATAGCCCACCCCTGTATATGGTGCTCCATAGATAGCCCACCCCAGTATATAGCCCAGCCCTGTAGATATAGCCCAGCCCTGTAGATATAGCCCAGCCCTGTAGATATATTCCCCCTGTATATAGCCCACCCCTGTATATAGCCCACCCCTGTATATAGCCAACCCCTGTGTATAGCCCACCCCTGTATATAGCCCCCCTGTGTAGATATAGCCCCCCTGTGTAGATATAGCCCCCCTGTGTATAGCCCCCCTGTGTATAGCCCAGCCCTGTAGATATGTTCCCAGCCCTGTAGATATGGTCCCAGCCCTGTAGATATGGTCCCAGCCCTGTAGATATGGTCCCAGCCCTGTAGATATGGTCCCAGCCCTGTAGATATGGTCCCAGCCCTGTAGATATGGTCCCCCTGTAGATAGCCCACCCCTGTAGATATAGTCCCCCTGTTGATATAGTCCCCCTGTAGATTTAGCCCACCCCTGTATATAGTCCCCCTGTAGATATAGCCCACCCTGTATATAGTCCCCCTGTAGATATAGCCCACCCCTGTATATAGTATCCCACAAATAGCTCCCCCTATAGTGCTCCACAGAAAACCCACCCCTGTATATAGCCCCCTTGTACATATAGTCCACCCCTGTATATAGTGCTCCACAGATAGCCCACCCTTGTATATAATATATACAGGGGTGGGCTATCTGTGGAGCACTATTTACAGGGGTGGACTATCTAGTGGAGCACTATATACAGGGGTGGACTATATGTACAAGGGGGGGGCTATATACAGGGGTGGGCTATCTGAAACACTATATACAGGGGTGGACTATATGTGGAGCACTATATACAGGGGTGGGCTATATCTACAGGGGGGCAACATACATGGTTGGGCTATCTGTAGAGCTCTATATACAGGGGTGGGCTATATCTACAGGGGGCTATATACAGGGGTGGGCTATTTGTAGAGCACTATAGGGGGAGTTATTTGTGGGACACTATATACAGGGGTGGTCTATATGGGGGCACTATCTACACGGGGCTCTATGGCAGACACTATCTACAGGGACACTATGGCAGGCACTATCTACAGGGGGCTCTATGGCAGGCACTATCTACAGGGGGCTCTATGGCAGGCACTATCTACAGGGGGCTCAGTGTGTGTGTGGGACACGGTGTATGGTGCTATTATAATTAGAGGTGCAGTGTATGGCACTATTATATTTAGGGGTGTAGTGTGTGGTATAATGATAACTTTATATTTATTTATAGGTGCAGAAATGTTGGAAAAGTGAGAAGCTGAAGACATGTGAGCGGCAAACTGCAGAAATGGATCGGGAGAAGTCATCATAGAGGTATGGACCAAATGGAGAAAAAGAACTAGAATCTGAGACGTCACTGGTGAGTCACTTAATGTAAATGTTCACTCTGCCTCTAATCAGTACTGTAGTCACTGTATGATCTGCAGCAAGATGATGGGTGGTATGATTATGATAGGATTTATTTTTTGTGAAACAGCATCTCCCAGCATATCCTTACCATTGTTCGAGCTATGCTGGGAGCTGCAGTTTTACGCCGTACACACCTATACAGCAGGGGTTGCACTAAATTAAGCTGTATTTGTTCTGGGGCTGTATTTATGTACCGAGCTTGGTTCTGGTGTTGTGTATAGAACCATATTGCTTGTGAAACGTACAAATAATTTTATGCTCGCGTTACATAAAAAGAAATGACACGTCGATTGGTAGAGAAAACAAACACGGCGAGGGGGAAGGAGATGTCGGGAAAGAGGTTGGGGGGGGCGCCAAACTGAATCTTTGCCCCGGGTGCTGGAGAACCTAGCTACACCTCTGGCTTCTCTATGGAATTGCTCAGCCGACAAAAAGGTGTACCAACCTATACAAGCACCTCGGGGGCCAAAAAAATTTTTTTTACCTCTGCAGTTGAATGTGGGCCTATGGATACGTTTGATATATGAAGACAGCCTTGCTACGGCCACTTTTCGCTGTGAAAATTGGTTTTGAATATTAGCAAATTAGTCACATTTTATGCAACTAGCTGACCATGCCCCCTTTTTCTGAATTTGTTAAGATACAAACAGTAGATGACGAATGATTTGTCATTGCACAAAAGATTGCATCATCTAGAAATGGCAAAATGACAAACCAGTACCGATAGATGTACTATAAAATATTATTATTTCTATTCTAACTGCATTGTGCTTTCCTCTGTACAATAAAGCTGGAACTTTGTCTTTCTTTTTAATGTAAAAATGTAACAAATGTTGAAAGAATGTATGAAATGTCACAGTATCCAGTAGCGATATACTGTTACTAACAAAGATTACTACATAAATACATTATTAATTAGTGAGGAAATATGAGAATATGAAAGAGTAGTGAGAATTTGACATTTGTATGAGCCTGATTCATTCAGGTTGTATTATTTTAGCTTGTATGTAATTCATAGAAATGGGAAAATAAAAGGATAAGCACAACTATTTGAAGTGCTGCTCATATGAATTATGGTAAAATAAAATAGGTTATACATCTTCTGACAAACAAGCCTGCATTTCATAGCTATTAACCTTTCGCTATATTGACCTTCGACTTCTCAAACCAAACGAGTATCATCCTCATGTCACAGGGCATTGTTTTCATGCCCAGCTAAAGCCCAAATAATAAAAAAGCCATGACAAGCACTGAAAATCATGATGATGTATATTTCCAATAAGCCTTAACAATATCTAAGCTCCTGAAATAGACATGTCAGGCATTGGCGAACATGACTTTTTTTTTCCATTGAGGAAGCAATCTGTTCAAAGCATAGTTATAATAATGAATTTGCAAAAGATACTTTTTAAGATTAAACTTAAAACAAGCCGTTATAAACCTTTATATTGTAGAGGAAGTTTGCATTATGTTGACCTTGTTACCCCTAAGAATTGGACAAATTATTACCATGATTGTAGTGTATAAACAGCGGCTTATCACCATTATCACCACGAATGTAGTGTGTCAACAGTAGATTATCACCGTTATCATCAAGATTGTAGTGTATAAACAGCAGTATATCCCCATTATCCCCATGATTGTAGCATGTAGCATGTAAACAGTGGCTTATTACCATTGTCACCATGATTGTAGCATGTAAACAGCAGCGTATCCCTATTATGACCATGATTGTAGCATATAAACAGCAGCGTATCACCATGATTGTAGCATGTAGCATGTAAACAGCAGCATATCACTATTATCAACATGATTGTAGCATGTAGCATGTAAACAGTGGCTTATTACCATTGTCAATATGATTGTAGCATGTAAACAGCAGCGTATCACTATTATCACTATGATTGTAGCATGTAAACAGCAGCGTATCACTATTATCACCATGATTGTAGCATGAAAACAGTGTCGTATTATCATTGTCAACACGATTGTAGCATGTAAGCAAAGAATTATCACCATTATGCGCACGATGGCAGTGTGTAAACAGCAGTTTATTACCATTATAGCCATGATTATAGTGTATAAACAGTGGCTTTTCAGCCTTATCACCATTATTGTTGTGTAGAAATAGCGGATTATCACCATACACCGTGGCTTTTCCCTCCTATAACCATGATTGTAGTGTATAAACAGCGGATTATCACCATGATTGTAGCATATACACCGTGGCTTTTCCCTCCTATAACCATGATTGTAGTGTATAAACAGCGGATTATCACCATTATCACCATGATTGTAGTGTATAAACAGCGGATTATCACCATTATCACCATGATTGTAGTGTATAAACAGTGGTTTATCACCATTATCACCATGAATGTAGTGTGTAAACAGCAGCGTGTTACTATTACGACCATGATTGTAGCATATAAAAACAGTGACTTATTACCATTGTCACCATGATTGCAAAGTATAAACAGTAGATTATCACCATTATCACAATGATTGTAGCATGTAAACAGCAGTGTAACACTATAGTCACCATGAATGTAGTGTATAAGGAGCAGTTTATTACCATTGTCACCATGATTGTAGCATGTAAACAAAGAATTATCACCATGATTGTAGTGTGTAACCAGCAGTTTATTACCATTATTGTTGTGTAGAAACATGTACTTACATGTACGTCATGGTGCCTTACGGGGTTAAACGGGTTGTCTGATGACAACAACTGCTGTCAATATGCCCCAGGGTTTATGGATGTCATAGAGGGGTTTGCCGCTTTGGACACCTCTATAAGCCGGAATGGAGATCCAATCTGTTAAAGCAGATTCTGCTATGGCGGACATAGCCTGTCCTTGCATTACATGAATCACCATTTATTTCAATAGTTACAATGTAATACTACCTTTCTCCTGCAGAGTTCCCCAAGGGTTGGGAAAGCCGGACCTGTGGTGATCAGCTAATTGTCAGTTCTTTATGAGACAAACCCTTTAACCCCTTAGTGACTACGCCTTTTCACGGTGGTCACTAAAGGACCTTAGGCTAGGTCGTCGCCATTTCACGGCGGTCCAGTCTAAGTCCTGCACGGGTGTCCTGTGCAGGCTGGAGCCTGCACGTCTGTCTGATGTTAGCCTGTCTCCTGCTCCAACGGCCGCGATCGAAGGTTACTTCGATCGCGGCCATTTAACCCTTTAAATGCCGCGGTCAATAGCGACCGTGGAGATTAAATAATTTACAGAGGGAGGGAGCTCCCTCTCTCACCCATCGGCGGCCCGCAAATGCAATTGCGGGCCTCCGATGGGGTGTCATGGTAGCCGGGGGCCTGATAGAGGCCCCCAGGTCTACCCTGGGAATATACCTACTAGGACGTGACAGGCAATAATGCTCTAGTATGCTAAGTATACCAAAGCATTATATCTGCGATCAAGAGATCGCAAAGTGAAGTCCCCTAGTGGGACTAAAAAAATAAGTAGTAAATGTGAAATATGAATGATTAATAAAGATTACAGTAAAAAAAAAGAAACATAAAAAGTGGTTTTATTCAGTAAAATTGTAAAAAAATAAATAAAAGTACACATATATGGTATTGCCGCGACGGTAATGACCCAAACAATAAAGCTAACATGTAAATTAAACTGCAAGGTGAACACCGTAAACAAATACACAAAAAACAACGGCAAAATTGCTATTTGTTTCCATCGCCCCCTAAAAAAGTCATAATAAAAGTCCCATGTACCCCAAAACTGTACCAATCTAGGCTATGTCTCGCCCCACAAAAAATAAGCCCTCATATCACTACATAAAATAAAAAAATGATGGCTATTGGAAAGCGACGATGCAAAAAAAAATTGTTTTAGTTCAAAAGAGTTTTTATGGTGCAAAAGTCGTAAAACATAAAAAACCTCTACATATGTGGTATCGCCGTAATCATACCGACCCATAGAATAAAGATAATGTGTTATTTACGCCGCACAGTGAACGGCGTGAATTTAAAATGCATAGAACAATGCTGGAATTTCAGGTATTTTTTTCTATTCCCCATAAAAAAAAGTTAATATAAGTTACTCAAAAAATTATATGTACCCCAAAATGGTGCCATTAAAAAGTACAACTAATCCCGCAAAACACAAGTGATCATACAGATATTTTGACGGAAAAATAAAAAAGATATAGCTCTTTGAATGCGACTATAGAGAAAAAATAAAAAAATTGCTTGGTCACTAGGGCCTAAAAAAGGCTGGTGACTAAGGGGTTAAGCTGATGAAAGTAGATACTGCTGAAATATAATTCCTACTTGTATCACTGCTTTTCTTCCATCGTTCTAGGGTAAATAGTATAAACATTTATATTCAACTCTCTTTTAAAAAAAAGTAATCATTTTTTTTATAGAAAGAAAACAACCTATCTTTTGTGATTTCATCTCATCTGTACCAGGCACAGCAAATTAAACTTAGAACAGCTATTCTCTAACTTATCAACTATTTTATATGTAGAAGAAGAGATACATTGGAAAGAAAAACTTGTTTGTTGACTGTTCATTGCCTCGACAAAAGCAAGTCCCATACAATAAAATATCTTGACACAAGTCATTTCCTGCAACAAAATTAAATTATATTTGTTCTGTGAGTGATATGCATCTTCCCAGTAGAAATGTGTGTCGACTCTTTTCATCCAAAAGTGGTTCGCTTTCTCCATTGAAAGAATAATTCCTTGTCTGTAGAATTCTATTAGAAAAAAAAAATTAATCATCAGATGCCTTTGAATGTAAGTGACTTCTAGGCATTGTATTGTGGTCCATGTATCCCTGACTTTGGATGATCTTAGCATAATATATGTTTTATTTGTTCTTCTGCAGTTATGAACAAACGTTAAAATGGGTCCTGAAGCTATTCAATCACATTCTGGTAATTAAGTTACTGACCTCAATTGGCACCACCTGAAGAAAGGAGACTGGAAGGAGAATCCAAAAATATAAAGCTATAAACACTCTTAAAGTTTAAAGTCGTTATTCAAATGGACTATCTAAGTAATAAAAAAATATATTTTTTAAAAATCCTGAAGATAAAAAGGTTTGTTAAGGATTGCCACTTGACAGGGCCTGGTCGTTTCACATCCAAATGGCCATTGCCGAAATTCAAAATATGCAAGAACATGTATAACTGATGCCATGTATATTCATGCAGCATTTGTAAATCTAACTGGCTGATACCTAACTAACAACATTATTAAATAGGCAAAGGGAAATGTTTAGCTATGTTTCACTGAAGAGGATGTTACATGTAGTAAAAACGTACCTTCAGACAAAAATGTAGATTCTTGATTTTTCATGTGCAGTAACTATGTTCAGTCTTTGTATTGTAATCTTAGTGGTAATTGCTCTTGGATTTTCCTTCCTTCAATTCCTGGGACAGGAAGTAGCTAACTGAAAGTCATCATTGTCAACCATATTAGCACTCTTGGTGCTAAATTCTGTCACCCATTAATCTAAAGCATCTTCCGCACTCGCTCTGTTTGCTGTCCCTTGCATTCTATCACATTGAGAAAGACTATACACCCCCTCCATCCCTCTCAATGAGCAAGGCATGCATGATGAAATCTAAGCCAGTATAGATGCAAATGTTTATATTGTATGTCCATCAAGTAAAGGTCAGGGAGAAGGTTACAATTTTTTATTTGTTTAAAATTGAACTTTAAGAACAAGAAATGCTGAAAAGTATAGTCCAGTTGTGACATCAGTTAGGCAGAAACTAACTTGATTCTTTCTTCTAGACTCAATATGGCAGTAGTATTGGTGGGTCAGTGCTTAGCTTGTTGTCTTGGGGGTCCTGGGTTTTAATCTGACCAATGGAGTTTAATGTTCAATTGTTTTTCTAGATGTAGTGTGTATAAATAAATATTGTTTTTCTTTATGCTTACTTTTGTAGAACATTACTTTTATGTGAGTTCTTAATACACACAGTAGACAGCTGTGAGACGTTGTAATCCTTCTATTGTAAAATATTTGTATATTTTGAAGGTGTATTGATGATTTAATTCATACTTTATTTCATAAAGCCTTTATTTAGTAAGAAGTGGCGAGGACAAAAATTATTCAAAGTATGTTTGTGTGTAGAGAAGATAATTAGAAAGTTTTGTTCTATTAATCTGACCTTAAAGGGAATCTCCACCTTTAAAACCATGAAATTTTAGGTCCAAAATTTGTGCTGATTAATTTCTTAATATGTTTAACAATAACATTAATACATTATTTAAATCACATCGTGAACACCGTAAAAAAAAAACAACGTCAAAATAGCTTTTTTTTCTATCCCCCTCTAAAAAAATGAATTTGTAAAAGTTAATCAGTAAGCCCCATGTAGAGAAAAATTGGGGCAATAAAAATTATATTTCGTCCTGCAAAAGACAAGCCTACATACGGTACCAGCGACGAAATTATAAAAAAGTTGTGACTCTTGGAATGCGGCGATACAAAAACAAACTGTTTGAAAAAAACAAGTGTTTTTATTGTACACATTTGGAATTGCCATAATTATAACAACCCATAGAATAAAGATAACATATTATTTACTCTTCACGGTCAACAGTGTAAATTTAAAACGCAAAAAAAACAAAAAGAAAAGATATAATAAAAGTAAGTTAGTTGATTAATTGAAAAAAGCAGCTCATCCTGGGGAAAAGAAAAACAAGTGCTCAAACAGCTATGTTGACAGAAAAATGAAAAAGTTATGGCTCTCTAAATTCGGTAATGCAAAAACAAAAAAATTCTGCAGACCTTAACGCCAAAATAGGCTTGGTACTTCAGGGTTTAAGTTCAGTAAGCTCCTAAACTCCCTCTAGTGGTGGCTGTTAGCAGACAGAATGTTATGTTTTAACCCCTTCCCTCTTTGGCCACTTTTGACCTTCCTGACAGAGCCTAATTTTTCAAATCTGACATGTTTCAATTTATGTGGTAATAACTTCGGAATGCTTTCACCTATCCAAGCGATTCTGAGATTGTTTTCTCGTGACACATTGTACTTTATGTTAATGGAGAAATTTGCTTGATATATTCAGGATTTAATTGTGAAAAACACCAAAATCTAGCGAAAAATTTCAAAACATTTGCATTTTTCTCAATTTAAATGTATCTGCTTGTAAGACAGGCAGTTATACCACACAAAATTGTTGCTAATTAACATCCCCCATATGTCTACTTTAGATTGGCATCGTTTTTTTAACATCCTTTTATTTTTCTAGGATATTACAAGACTTTGAACTTTAGCAGCAATTTCTCACATTTTCAAGAAAATTTCAAAAGGCTATTTTTACAGGGGCCAGTTCAGTTGTGAAGTGGCTTTGAAGGCCTTATATATTAGAAACCCCCAATAAGTCACCCCATTTTAATAACTTTACCCCTCAAAGTAGTCAAAACAGCATTTAGAAAGTTTCTTAACCCTTCAGACGTTTCACAGGAATTAAAGCAATGTAGAGGTGAAATTTACAAATTTCATGTTTTTTTGCAGAAATTAATTTTTAATCCATTTTTTTTGTAATACAGAAAGTTTTACCAGAGAAATGCAACTCAATATTTATTGCCCAGGTTCTGCAGTTTTAGGAAATATCCCACATGTGGCCCTAGCGTGCTACTGGACTGAAGCACCAGCCTCAGAAGCAAAAGAGCACCTAGAGGATTTTGGGGCCTTATTTTTATTAGAATATATTTTAGGCACCATGTCGGGTTTGAAAGGCTCTTGCGGTGCCAAAACAGTGGAAAGCCAAAAGTGACCCCATTTTGGAAACTACACACCTCAAGGAAATTATCTAGGGGTATAGTGAGCATTTTGAACCCACAGGTTTTTTGCAGAAATTATTGTAATTAGGCCGTGAAAATTAATATCAAAGTTTTTTCAAAAAAATTTAAGTTTAGCTAATTTCCACAAAGACTAAACGAGAGAAAGCACCGCAAAATTTGTAAAGCAATTTCTTCCGAGTAAAACAATATCCCACATGTGGTCCTAAATGGCTGTTTGGACACACGGCAGGGCTTAGCAGTGATAGAGCGCAATTTGGCTTTTGGAGCTCAAATTTAGCAGGAATGGTTTGCGGAGGCCATGTCACATTTACAAAGCCCCTGAGGGGACAAAACAGTGGAAACCCCCCACAAGGGACACAATTTTGGCAACTACACCCCTTGAGGAAATTATCTAGGGGTATAGTGAGCGTATTGACCCCACAGGTTTTTTGTAGAAATTATAGGAAGTAGGCCCTGAAAATGAAAATCGAAATTTTTTCAAAGAAGATGTAGGGTTAGCAAATTTTTTCTAATTTCAACAAGGACTGAAGGAGACAAAGCACTGCAAAATTTGTAAAGCAATTTCTCCAGAGTAAAACAATACCCCACATGTGGTCATAAACGGCTGTTTGGAAACACGGCAGGGCTTAAAAGGGAAAGAGCGCTATTTGGCTTTTGGAGATCACATTTAGCAGGAATGGTTTGTGGAGGCCATGTCACATTTGCAAATCACCTGAGGGGACAAAACAATGAAAACGCCCAAAAAGTGACTCCATTAAGGAAACTACACCCCGTGAGGAATTAATCTAGGGGTGTAGTGAGCATTTTTACCTCACAGGTGTTTCATAGAATTTATTGGAATTGGGCAGTGACAAAAAAAAAGCAATCCCTTTTCTTCAATAAGACGTCGTTTTAGCTCAAAATTTTTCATTTTCTCAACAAATAAAGGAAAAAAAGAACCAAACATTTGTAAAGCAATTTCTTCAGAGTACGGCAATACCCCATATGTGGTCTTAAACTGCTGTTTGTGCACACAGTACGGCTCAGAAGGGAAGGACCACTATTTGGCTTTTGGAGTGCAGATTTTGCTGGATTGGTTTCTGGGCGCCTGTGGGACCAAAACAGTGGAAACCTCCCCAGAAGTGACCACATTTTGGAAACTACACCCCTCAATGCATTCACCTAGGGGTGTAGTGTGCATGTTAACCCTGCAGGTGTTTTTTTTCCATAGATATGCCAATATGTCGTGCCCAGCTTGTGCCTCCATAACAAGACAGCGCTCTAATTATTATGCTGTGTTTCCCGGTTTTAGAAACACCCTACATGTGACCCTAATCTTTTGCCTGGACATTTGACAGGGCTCAGGAGTGAAAGGGTATGTGCACACGCTAGCTGTCATTTACGTCTGAAAAGACAGACTGTTTTCAGGAGAAAACAGCTGCCTCGTTTCAGACGTAAATGCTCCTCCTCACATTTTGCGAGGCTTCTCTGACAGCCGTAAATTTTGAGCTGCTCTTCATTGAGTTCAATGAAGAACGGCTCAAATTATGTCTGAAAGAAGTGTCCTGCACTTCTTTTGACGAGGCTGTATTTTTACGCGACGACGCGTAAATGACAGGTTGTCTGCACAGTACGTCGGCAAACCCATTCAAATGAATGGGCAGATGTTTGCCGACATATTGTAGCCTTATTTTCAGACGTAAAACGAGGCATAATACACCTCGTTTACGTCTGAAAATAGGTCGTGTGAAACCAGCCAAAGAGTACCATGTAAAATTGAGGCCTAATTTACAAAGTATTCGTTCACAATTGCAGGGCTCAGATGTGAAATAATAAAAGAAACCCCTGAGAAGTGACCCCCATTTTGGAAACTACACCCCTCAAGGCATTTATTAAGGGGTGTAGTGAGCATTTTCACCCCACAGGTCTTTTCCATAAATGAATGCGTTGCGGATGGTGCAAATTAAAAATTTATATTTTTCCCTAAATATGCCATTTCAGTGGCAAATATGTCATGCCCAGCTTGTGCCACTGGAGACATCCACCCCAAAAATTGTTAAATGGGTTTTCCCGGGTATGGCGATGCCATATATGTGGAAGTAAACTGCTGTTTGGGCACGCTGTAGGGTTCAGAGGGGAGGGAGTGCCATTTGGCTTTTGGAGGGTGGATGTTGCGTGGTAGTAGTTTTGTTTGAGTATTGCTGGTGTTTCCGTTTATAATGTGATGGCATATGTAAGCTGGGCAGAGTACATCAGGGGCATAGTCAGGTGGTATAATAATGGGGTAAAAAAACAATAAAATTATCCAAAGATGTGTGTTACGCTGTGAAGTAATCCTTTCTGCACAGGCCAGTGTCGCACTGATAAATGGTGTCCTTACTTATCCCACTTTTGGTCCACACTCCGCACCTTTGCAGTTTGGGGAATTTTGCTGGGAAAGTGTTGTCCTCGTATAATACGGGCACCCTCGCTTCCAGCAGATATGTTTGGGCCCTACCCTTCCTGGTTCCCTAGTTTCAGAGCCTTGATAAATCTCCCTCGTACCTGCACAACTGCATATTTTTCTTTCCTGACTTATTGGAGCCTTAACTAATTTTAGTTTTTTCATAGACGTAGTGGTATGAGGGCTGTTTTTTTGCGGGACATGCCGTAATTATTATTGGTACCACTTTGGGGTACATGCGACTTTTTGATCACGTTTTATCCTATTTTTTGGGAGGCCAGGTAACCAAAAAAACTGCAATTCTGGCATAGTTTTTTTTAGGTTTTTTTTATACAGCGTTCACCATGCGTTGTAAATTACATGTTAACTTTATTTTGCGGGTCAGTATGATTTTGGCGATACCTAATTTATAGCACTTTTTTATGTTTTACAACGTTTTGCAATAAAATTACTTTTGTAAAAAGAAAGTATTTTTTCTGTCGCCAAGTTGTGAGAACCATAACTTTTTAACTTTTTTGTCAACTGTATGAGGGCTTGTTTTTTTGCGAGACGAGCTATAGTTTTTATACATACCATTTTTGGATACGTGCGACTTTTTGATCATGTTTTATTCCAATATTTGTAGGGCAAAGTGACCAAAAAAATATTCTGGTATAGTTTTTTTATGTTTTTTTTTACGCCGTTCACTGCGTGGAATAAATAACATAATATTTTTATAGTTCAGGTGGTTACGGATGCGGCAATACCAAATATGTATGGTTTATTTATTTTTTTCAATAATAAAGGACTTGATAAGGGAACAGGACGATTGTGTTTTATTTTATTACTTGAAACTTTTATTATATGTTTTAAAACTTCTTTTTTACACTTTTTTTTACACCGTTTTACAAGTCCCACTAGGGGACTTGAAGGTACAACTGTCAGATTTCTTTTTTTCTAATACATTGCATCAGTGTACGGCTCTTTCTCAAAGGAGACTTGCTTTTTTATGCTATTTAAAGATGAAAAATTACAAAATGCAGCAAATCACAATAAACAACTTTACAGCGTTTTAGCAATCTGATTTTGCAATAATAAAGAACTGAAGCCTCTGGATCTGCAATCCTAAAAGAATAATATTTGAAAAGACTGACACTTTAAACCACTGTGTTTCTGCATTGTCCTTGCCTTTTAGACTATTCTGGCAGCCACTTTCCCTTTCTCATCTTTGTCTGTTTAGATGGGTTTCACACACTTGCAATGCCGGCATATTTTTAAGCCTATATTACGGCTGCAAATTTCGGCCTGACCTTTTGTCTAATGACCCGAACTAACAGCATCTTAAAGATCTATGATACTGTTAGTTCTGGTCATTAGAAACACGGGTGGGCCAGGTTTGGAGGCGGTAACAAAGGCACAAAAATGTACTCGTATTTCACTTGTGTAAAACTTGCCTAAGGCTGGGTTCACACGACCTATTTTCAGACGTAAACGAGGCGTAATATGCCTCGTTTTACGTCTGAAAATAGGGCTACAATACGTCGGCAAACATCTGCCCATTCATTTGAATGGGTTTGCCGACGTACTGTGCAGACGACCTGTCATTTACGCGTCGTCGTTTGACAGCTGTCAAACGACGACGCGTAAATTGACTGTCTCGGCAAAGAAGTGCAGGACACTTCTTTGCAATGTAATTTGAGCCGTTCTTCATTGAAGTCAATGAAGAGCAGTTCAAGATTACAGGCGTCAAAGACGCCTCGCATAATGCGAGGAGGAGCTTTTACGTCTGAAACGACGCAGCTGTTTTCTCCTGAAAACAGTCTGTCTTTTCAGACGTAAAAGGCACTTCTCGTGTGCACATACCCTTAGACTGTGTGTTCCTGTCTGTCTATTTCTCTCCATGCTTGTTATCCCACAGGTGTTCTGTATCATTGTCATCTACTGCTCTATTGAAGGCCACTGTTCTTAACCCTCAAAGCTGAATCATTTATTTCCCATGTATCCTGATTTGGCTGAAGCCCAAGTTACCGGAGTATCTTAAATTACCTGAACCAAGAGTTCTTGTTAATCCTGAGTCACCAGACTCGCTCCTCGCCATCTATTGTAGATTATCCTTGGGACTTTAAAGTAAGGATACCTTACAGCAAAATCGATAACTCTGTGTAGAAATTAAGTTTGTACAGCCCTTAAGACTTTGCACCACAGGTTACACTGTGCCAACTCAATAAAAGCAACCTGACAGTATCCCTCCTATACAGTCCACTGTCTCAGCTCACCTCCTGGCTATTGCACTACATTGTTTAGCTTGTAATGCTAGTGTGGGCACTCGCAAGACAATGAGGATCCTTGTCGCGGGTGGCGAGCTTGTCTATTTTGGATAAAATGTCAACTAATAGCTCATGTTTATCATTTTGCCAGATGTAGTCTGGCCTTGTGATGTTGGGGGAGAAGCGGGTGTCAGTACTTTATGCGATACTGGGCAGCTAACCTTTAACCTGCCCGTGTATTAGTCAGTATGGCCTTTTTGTGTGATTTATAGTTCAGTTGTTATGCTCGATTTCTGACTACTATGACTGCTATGACCTTGTTAATGCCTCTAATGTCTTCTATGACTGATTACAAGGACACATATAATGTATTAGTTTTAGAGATGAGCGAATCGATTTTACACTAATCAAATTTGGTCCAAAACTTTTGGGGTTTGTAGCACACAAATCGCTGTATTATATAGATAATTATATATTATGTTTTTTAAAAAGTGGATAAGGTGGATATATGGCACTTATTAATATACTGTGTCTAGAAATTCGGTCCCGCTTCTTGAAGCTCCACCCCCTTGCTTTCCAGGTCTCTTCCCTTGGCAGCCCATCTGCTCTCGTCCCAAAAATGGCCGCTGATGGAGGGGCATGTGACGCAACTCCATCCATCAGCATCTCCTACTTTAATGCACTTCCCCATTTCCTTCCAGGTAAGCTTTCCTCTGCGCTTTTGTACCAGAAAACTAGCGCAGGTGCAGTGTATTACAATAGCAGTGCTGATGGATGGGTCACGTCATGTACCCCCACCATCAGCAGCCCTTTTAATCCTTTCACATTGCTGATTTGTAGATCTACGTTGGGAAAGGGTCTTTAAATATGGCGCCCGCTCAGAGCAGCTATAGGAGCAGCTATAGGAGCTTTAGGAGTACATAGCTATGCCTGCTATAGGAAGATTGCTATTGAGACTTGCCTGTGGACTGTGCACTGATTTTGCCATAGACTGCAATATTGTGATATTGCAGTCTATGGCATAAGCGATCTAATGATCGCAGGTATAAGCCCCCTAGGGGGGCTAAAAAAAAATGTAAAAAAAAATATTACAAAAATATAAAAATTCTAATCACTCCCCTTTCCCTAGATCACATATAAAAATAAATAAACAACAATAAACATAAACACATATCCCCACGTCCGAAAATGCCCAAACTGTAAAAATATAAAAATATTTATCCAATATGGTGAACCTTCGTAATCACAGTTTTTTGCCACTTCAACCCCACAGAAAAAATTGAATAAAAAGTGATCAAAATGCCCGACATTCCACAAAATGGTATTAATAAAAACTACATTTTTCCACGTACAAAAAGACGCCTTGCACAGCTCTGTGCACAGAAATATAAAAAAGTTACAGGATTCACACTATGGCGATGCAAAAAACTTTTTGCTTCTTTAAAACTTTTATATTTTTTCAAATGTACTGAAACATAACAAAAAAATATATAAATTTGCTATCACCGTGATGGTACTGACCCGCAGAATAAAGACAATGTGTAATTTTCAACATACATTGAAAACCGTAAAAAAGAAACCCATAAGAAAATGGCGGAACTGCTGTTTTTTTCCAATTCCACCCCATTCTGATTTTTTTTTACAGTTTCCCAGTACATCGCACATAGTATTAAATAGTACAATTAGAAAGTACAACTTGTCCCATAAAAATTAAGCCTTCATAAGGCTCTGCCAACGAAAAAAATAAAAGAGTTATACGTTTTTGAAGACGGGGAGGAAAAAACAAGAGCATAAAAATGAAAATTAGTCTAGTACATGAGTGGACAACGGCCCAGGGAGAAGATTTGGATAACCAGGGGTTGGCACTTCAAAATGAAATAAAACTGGTCAGAACTTCTCAAAACGGTATATTAGTAAGTGCCATATATCCCCCTTATTTACTGCATAAAACATTATATATGGATACAGTCCTAGATGACATCAGAGAATCAGACATGAGTTTTCAAGGCAATCAGGGCACTTGCGATTCACAACGAATTTATTCAGACCAAATCTGATTAGTTGGCCGAGTTTATCGAATCGGACCCGAAACTAATCTCTTGGCATTTGCTCATCTCTAATCAGGTGTCATCTTCTCTGCATTCTGGATTGGCTTCTTTGAATTTGATGCTAGTCCTGATCTCCAGAAGCATTAGGCCATTCAACTGTCTTGTTGCTTCCTTCCTGTTGGATTTTAAAATCTACCACTTATTTTCCTCATCATTTCAGTTTTTTTCATACTTGAAAGGTCTATGAACATAGAAATTTCTCCTGAGCACTCCTCGGAATTCATCCTACTATCACAATTTTCTAATATTTAAGACTACTCTGAATCCTATTACAGAACAATTGAAAAAATAATGATTAATTGTAAACAGAGATTAAACCTGCTGCTTTATAAATAGGAACTACTCTGCACCAGCTCTGTATTAGATTAAAGAGGTTGTCATAGAAACCACAGAGAAAAACGTACCTTTCTGTATATTTTAAGAATCCTGCAACATTATTTTTAAAGAATGCTAAATTAAAATGATGGTAATTGCATATAAATAAAATTGGGTTTTTCTCATTTCTTGAAGTACGCCAAGAGAAATTTGATGAAAACAAGAATTTATTGGAACTAAAACATAAGGTATGCTGTTATTTGTTTTGATTTCCAAGCATTTAATTTTGAGCATGAAAAACAAATGCCGTGAATAAATAAGATAAACTGTGCTTGGAAGTGAAAGAAAAATTTACATATGAGAGAAATTATTTAGCATAAGAAGCTGACAGATAGGACAAGCACAGGTAGTGCAGACTCAGTTATGTTAAAGGCGTTGTGCCAAAATTAATTTCAATTAGACATGTAATTAGAGTGAGATCCGTGAGGTCCAGCAGCTAAAGTTGTCCATTCACAAGCGCACATGCGATAAAAGTCAGTCAAAACGAATGTGTATGGGGACCTTCTGACTGACCTGTAAAGGATCTGCCAGACGCAGCTTCTGTGTCGACGCCCGTGGTTAATCAGTCTGCACCTGCTCCTAAGTATGATAGAGTGACTCGATCTGCTACCACTCAGGCTGGTAGGCTCAGGAGTGGGAGAACCTATCACAGCCTGGCCAGACGGTTCTAGCTCCCGCCCTCGGTCTATTTATACCTTCATTTCCTTCTTGTCTCTGCCTGTGATTCTTTCCTGTTTCCTGGCTCTGCTGCTCCTGCTATCATTATTAACCTTGCTTCATTTTGACCCTGGCTTTACTGACTACGCTCCTGCTCTGCGTTTGGTACCTCGTACACTCCTGGTTTGACTCGGCTCGTTCACTACTCTTGTTGCTCACGGTCTTGCCGTGGGCAACTACCCCATTTCCCTTAGCTTCTGTGTACCCTTGTCTGTTTGTCTGTCGTGCGCATATTGAGCATAGGGACCGTCGCCCAATTGTACGCTGTCGCCTAGGACGGGCCGTGCATGTAGGCAGGGACTGAGTGGCGGGTAGATTAGGGCTCACATGTCTGTCTCCCTACCCCGTCATTACATAATCACAGGCCCATATATCTTTTCTACCCTGGTCCCTGACACAACTATGGACCCCCTTGAGACCCTGGCTCAGCAAATGCAGGGTCTCTCCCTACAGGTCCAAGCCCTGGCTCAGAGGGGCAACCAGCGTGATGATACCCTGGTAGTGCCCCCCACCTCACCTCTTGAACCCCACCTCAAGTTGCCTGACCGGTTCTCAGTGGACCGGAAGACTTTTTTCTCCTTTCGGGAGAGTTGTAGGCTCTATTTCCGTCTAAGGCCCCACTCCTCAGGTTCTGAGAGCCAGCAAGTGGGTATAATTATGTCCTGGCTCCAGGACGGGTCCCAGGAATGGGACTTCTCCTTGGCTCCTGGCGCCCCTGAACTTTCCTCTGTTGACATTTTTTTTTCCGCTCTCGGGCTCATCTATGACGAGACTGACAAGACTGCCTTTGCCGAGAGTCAGCTGGTGACCTTACGTCAGGGTAAGAGACCCGTTGAGGAGTACTGTTCTGACTTTAGGAAGTGGTGTGTAGCTTCTCGGTGGAATGGCCCTGCCTTGAGGTGCCAGTTTAGATTGGGTCTGTCGAACGCCCTGAAAGACCTGTTAGTTAACTATCCCTCTTCTGACTCTCTAGATCAGGTTATGGCTTTAGCGGTACGTCTTGACGGACGTCTCAGGGAACAACGTTTTTGTGCTTTCTCCTCTGGCTCCCCCATGATGGCTCCCGAGGTTCCGTTGCTACGTTCTTCCACGGAAAACTCGGATGAACCAATGCAACTCGGGGCCTCCGTGTCTCCCCAACAACGTAGAGAGCTCCGCAGGAAGAATGGTCTCTGCTTCTACTGTGGGGATGACAAGCATCAAGTGAACAACTTTCCTAGGCGTAAGAATAAGCAGCCGGAAGAACTTCCGCGCCTAAGTGAACATCGGGGAGGTCACTTGGGCGCACAGGTATTTCCCGTAAATTTGAAACCAAATAAGATCTTGCTTCCCTTTCAGGTCTCTTTTGAGGGTAGGTCTGACACCGGCAATGCCTTCGTGGATTCAGGGTATTCTACTAATATTATGTCTCTAGCTATGCCATTGATTGATTTGCCTAAACCAGTCCCGGTAGTCGGCTCCACTCCACTTGCTAATGGTTATTTTACACAGCATACCCCTGTTTTTGAACTCCTTGTTGGCTCCATGCATTTGGAGCAGTGCTCTGTACTGGTGATGCAGGGATTATCGTCCGATTTGGTTTTAGGCCTTCCCTGGTTGCAGATGCATAATCCCACGTTTAATTGGAATACTGGGGATCTTACCAAATGGGGTAATGAATGCATGACGTCATGTTTTTCTGTTAATTTTATTTCTCTCCCTGAGGAGGTGAACACTCTACCTGAGTTTATTCAGGACTTCGCTGATGTTTTTTTCTAAAAAGGCCTCCGAAAAGTTACCTCCTCATAGAGAATACGATTGCGCAATCGATTTGGTACCAGGAGCTAAGCTCCCTAAGGGTAGGATATTTAATCTCTCTTGTCCCGAACGTGAAGCCATGAGAGAGTATATCGAGGAATGCCTGGCCAAGGGTTACATTCGCCCCTCTACTTCTCTGGTTGGATCTGGCTTCTTCTTCGTAGGGAAGAAGGATGGTGGTCCTAAGCCATGCATCGATTACCGAAACTTGAATAAGGTCACTGTAAGGAACCAGTATCCCCTTCCTTTGATTCCTGATCTCTTCAATCAGGTTCAGGGGGCCCAATGGTTCTTTAAGTTTGATCTTCGGGGGGCTTATAACCTTATCCGCATCAGAGAGGGGGATGAGTGGAAGACTGCGTTTAACACACCCGAAGGTCATTTCGAATACCTCGTCATGCCCTTTGGGTTGTGTAATGCTCCCGCGGTCTTCCAGAATTTCATAAATGAGATTTTAAGAGACTACCTGGGGGTATTTCTTGTAGTGTACCTTGATGACATACATGTGTTTTCCAAGGACTGGTCCTCCCACATTGAGCATGTCAGGAAGGTGCTCCAGGCCCTTCAGAAAAACAAACTCTTTGCTAAAACCGAAAAATGTGTGTTTGGGGTGCAGGAGATACCATTTTTGGGTTAAATCCTCACTCCTCATGAATTCCGCATGGACCCTGCCAAGGTTCAGGCTGTGGCTGAATGGGTCCAACCTGTCTCCCTGAAGGCGTTGCAGTGCTTCCTGGGGTTTGCTAATTATTACAAGAGATTTATTGCTTACTTCTCGGTCATCGCTAAGCCTCTTACGGATCTTACTCGCAAAGGTGCTGATCTCCTCCACTGGCCTCCAGAGGCGGTCCAGGCTTTTGAGGTCCTTAAGAAGTGCTTTATCTCGGCCCCAGTGCTGATTAAGCCTAACCAAATGGAGCCATTCATCGTGGAGGTTGACGCCTCCGAAGTGGGAGTGGGTGCTGTCTTGTCCCAGGGTCCCTGTGCCTACTTCTCCAGGAAGTTCTCGCCCACTGAGAGTAACTATGACATTGGCAACCGTGAACTCTTAGCCATTAAATGGGCATTTGAAGAGTGGCGCCACTTCCTGGAGGGGGCTAGGCACCAGGTAACGGTCCTTACCGACCACAAGAATCTGGTTTTCCTAGAATCTGCCCGGAGGCTAAACCCGAGACAAGCTCGATGGGCGTTGTTTTTTACTAGATTCAACTTTTTGGTCACCTATAGGGCTGGGTCTAAAAATATTAAAGCTGATGCACTGTCGCGTAGCTTCATGGCCAGCCCTCCTTCGGAGGAAGATCCTGCTTGTGTTTTGCCCCCAGGTATAATCATTTCCTCTGCTGATTCTGACTTAGTCTCCGAAATTGCGGCTGATCAAGGTTCAGCTCCCGGGAACCTTCCTGAGAACAAGCTGTTTGTTCCCCTGCAATTCCGGCTAAGGGTACTCAGGGAAAATCATGACTCTGCACTATCTGGCCATCCAGGCATCCTGGGAACCAAGCACCTCATTACCAGAAACTATTGGTGGACTGGGTTGCCTAAAGACGTTAAGGCCTACGTCGCCGCTTGTGAAATTTGTGCTAGGTCCAAGACTCCCAGGTCCCGACCAGTGGGCTTACTATGTTCTTTGCCCATTCCCCAGAGACCTTGGACCCATATCTCAATGGATTTTATCACCGATCTGCCTCCATCTCAAGGCAAGTCGGTGGTGTGTGTTGTAGTAGACCGCTTCAGTAAGATGTGCCACTTTCTGCCCCTCAAGAAACTACCCAATGCTAAAACGTTAGCTACCTTGTTTGTCAAACACATCCTGCGTCTCCATGGGGTTCCTGTCAATATAGTTTCTGACAGAGGCGTACAATTTGTTTCATTGTTTTGGAGAGCTTTCTGTAAAAAGTTGGAGATTGATCTGTCCTTCTCCTCGGCCTTCTATCCTGAAACTAATGGCCAAACCGAGAGGACTAATCAGTCTCTAGAACAATATTTAAGGTGTTTTATCTCTAACTGTCAATATGATTGGGTCTCCTTCATTTCCCTCGCCGAATTTTCCCTTAATAACCGGGTCAGTAACTCGTCAGGGGTCTCCCCCTTTTTCTGTAATTTTGGGTTTAATCCATGGTTCTCCTCCGTTTCACCTGGTGGTTCCAACAATCCCGAGGTAGATGTCATTCATCGGGAACTGTGCACAGTCTGGGCCCAGGTTCAGAAGAACCTAGAGGCGTCCCAGAGCATACAAAAGACTCAGGCAGATAGAAGACGTTCTGCTAACCCCTTGTTTGTGGTCGGGGATCTGGTGTGGCTGTCTTCAAAAAATTTGCGCCTTAAAGCTCCGTCCAAAAAATTTGCTCCCCGGTATATAGGGCCATACAAGGTCATTGAGGTCCTTAACTCTGTCTCCTTCCGACTGGAGTTACCCCCGTCTTTTCGAATACACGACGTGTCATGCCTCCCTCCTGAAACGCTGCTCCCCGTCCTTGGCTACCTCGAGGAAACCTCCGATCCCTGTTCTAACCCCTGAAGGGGTAGAATTCGAGGTGGCCAAGATTGTGGACAGCAGGATGGTCCAAGGCTCCCTCCAGTACCTGGTCCATTGGAGAGGTTACGGGTCTGAGGAGAGGACTTGGGTACCCGCCCGGGATGTTCACGCTGGGGTATTGCTCAGGAGGTTCCATCTTCGGTTCCCCAATAAGCCAGGTCCACCTAGAAAGGGTCCACTGGCCCCTCATAAAAGGGGGGGTACTGTAAAGGATCTGCCAGACACAGCTTCTGTGTCGACGCCCGTGGTTAATCAGTCTGCACCTGCTCCTAAGTCTGATAGAGTGACTCGATCTGCTACCACTCAGGCTGGTAGGCTCAGGAGTGGGAGAACCTATCACAGCCAGGCCAGACGGTTCTAGCTCCCGCCCTCGGTCTATTTATACCTTCATTTCCTGCTTGTCTCTGCCTGTGATTCTTTCCTGTTTCCTGGCTCTGCTGCTCCTGCTATCATTATTGACTTTGCTTCATTTTGACCCTGGCTTTACTGACTACGCTCCTGCTCTGCGTTTGGTACCTCGTACACTCCTGGTTTGACTAGGCTCATTCACTGCTCTTGTTGCTCACGGTGTTGCCGTGGGCAACTGCCCCATTTCCCTTAGCTTCTGTGTACCCTTGTCTGTTTGTCTGTCGTGCGCATATTGAGCGTAGGGACCGTCGCCCAGTTGTACGCCGTCGCCTAGGATGGGCCGTGCAAGTAGGCAGGGACTGAGTGGCGGGTAGATTAGGGCTCACCTGTCTGTCTCCCTACCCCGTCATTACATGACCCTTACTACTGATGATAGGGAAAGAGGGATCAA
The DNA here is from genome assembly GCF_050947455.1 of Rhinoderma darwinii. Lineage (NCBI taxonomy): Eukaryota > Metazoa > Chordata > Amphibia > Anura > Rhinodermatidae > Rhinoderma > Rhinoderma darwinii. The sequence continues at coordinate 350,487,938 of NC_134690.1, forward strand.
GTATGTTGGATTTCAACATGCCCGATACTTTGTTTCCATGGAAGATAAGCCCCCTTCAGTAGGGTCTGGCAACAGTTTATTCCCTCTCTCCATTAAAATAAACATGTTCGCTCCCCCATTAGCTATTGGCTGAACAAATGCTTACCTCCTGTATAGACAGCTTTGGACTCAATCAACCACAGTTTGTCTCAATATACAGATAATCTGATTAATATGTCATAAAATTTAGTTATGGGAAAACCCTATTAAGGAAACAGGAATGAATGAAAAAAGTATAAGAAAAACTTGTCCACAGTGCTTATCAGTTTGTACAATTTTCTGAGAGTAACAAACTTGCATTGAACACAGGTGTTCATTTCCTCCAGATTCCCTCAATTTTTGGCTGGCAGATGACTTAGAGGGACTTGTTGTGCCTGGTCTTCTATTGCAGACAAACAGAAAAAGTGTAGTATTTTCACAGAAGCTCATGTTTTTAGTATAATCTTTTTAGATGACCAATAACGATGTTAGAATATTCCCTGTTCTCAACATTGAGAAAAAAAACCTCAAGAACGAATAGATATTCAGGAAATATTACATTTTTACTTAAAGATGCACTCAAGCAAAAAAATTTAATTGCCTATATAGTGCAGCATAGGCTATTATTAAAGAATAATGTAGGGGCTCTTGTGTAATCCTTGTGTATACACCTGTTGATGTGTCATTTATGGGTTTTCTGCTATCTTTGTTTCTTCTTCCCCCCTGATATCAGAGTCAGAGGGGCAAAGACTCATGCGCTTGCTTTCTAAGGGCAGACAGCAATAGATCCGTGACAGAACTTCTGTCCCCTAATGTACCCTGCAGAATCTCCTGTCTATCCTATGTAATGGCGCTTCAGCCTGTCTCCTCTACCTCTTGCTTGTGATAGCTTTCTTCCTGTCAGCAGAAGGCAGGGGAGGGCGAAGCTGCATCTCCTAGAAATATACAGGAGGTACACACAGCACTCACAGATAGTATAGACAATTAGTGACAGTCATGGGAGTTTTATAACTCTGCAGTCTATCGTTGTAGAGATACAACTGCTATATCACTGCACTCCTGAACCCTTATAAAAGGTAGCTTATCAGCAGCACTCCATGTATAAAGGGGCATACAAAAAAACAAGGAGAGGGGTTTGAGAGATGCCAGGAGGAATTTGATAAATGTAGATGTTATCCTGTAGTTCACAGTATGTCCTCCACACCAGGGAGACGGACATCATGTGGAGCAGAACAGAGCAAGCATTGGACTGGTGGTCAGACTGTGTCACATGACACAGCTGCCCACAATGAAAGGGTACAAAATGTATGGATGGAACTGAACTGGGATGAAACAAACTACACTGCTAGAATATTGCTGGTGAGTTAAAATTGTCCCAAAAAATAATAATTCCCAGACTTCTTCTGTAAGATGGAAAAATGGCTCTGAATTCCTATTCTAAAAGCACACTTCCTGACAAAGCACATGCGTTGGGGCTGCGTCACTAATACACATTGTCACTTTGGGTAGGTTGTCTTTATGTTGTTAACCATATGTTTCCTTTTTTTTTTTTTTTTTGCAAATATCTTTTTATTAAGCGTAAGACAGAAAAAGAATGAAAGCAAAGAATAAGGCTCTGTACAGCAGTACCAGATGGAAAGCAGGCCCACTAGGTACTACAATAGTTTCCATTGTATATAGAAACAAAACTATTCACAATGTTCCCTTAGTGTATATCACCAAAACACTGGAGACTTAAGTATATAGAAAGGGGAGAGGCAGTTAGGATAGCAAAGGTTATTTCTTGTACCATTGCGGAAATAGAGAGGAAGATCACGGCAGTTGGGCAGGTTTTTTTTTTTTTTATACATCATGTTGCTGATGTGTGGATTAGTTAGGCAGATTTCAACTAGAAATCTGGGGTGTAGAAAGTAAAGTGGCATTGAAATACAAAATAGGTCTTTACTCTTGGACCAGGAACCATATATATTTTTATAAAATGTGCGTGGTGTCTTAGCTAACTAACCAGTCAACTCCTCCATTCTACACACAGTCCATTTTCTGGATCTGTAACTGGAGAGAGGAGGGATCAAGAAATCTCCATAAAAATGGTATTAAGGAATAAACTATCATAATATCATAGGTGGACAGGACATTCTTCTTAGGGCAAAAGGAGTCAGAGGGAGCACAGAGAAGAAATAAAGGGGCAGTTAGAGAGATGTGCTTGTCAGAGATTGTGTATGAGATCTGTAACCTCTACCCAGGAATTAAGGAGAATCAAGCAAGCCCACGAAATGTGAGGCATAGTGCCTGTGTAGATGTCACAGCGCCAACATTAATCAGAGGATGATAAATTAATTTTATAGCGAAACTCTGGTGTCCTACACACAATCTGAGTGTCTTAAAGGAGTGCTCCTGAAATTTGACAGATCTTGAGAAACTATGTGAGTGCTTTAACACAAAAGAAACTTCTTCTCTGATGAAGGTTCAACTCAGTTTCCCCTCCCAGACCAGAAGGTATCATGGTTTGACAGGGGCTCCTTCAAGAAGTAGATCTGCATGAACTTTTGAGAATAGGCCCTTAGGGAGGGAAGGGAGTTGCATAAAGGATTTCAGCCAGGAAGGTTCGTGAAGGGTTGGGCAACCTAATGAGAAATTGTTTGCTCATGTTCCCCAAGAAATGATTAAGCAAAAAGTTGTTTGTGTGGTGCGTAGATGCTGGTAGATACAAACTAAAGCCTGGAATCTTTTTGTTTTTAAAAGCCTCAACTTTGGGAATATTGTTGCGATCTTGCCAAAGATCTAATGACGGCAACAGGATGTCCAAGAATAGCGGTCGGTTACCCACTGAGGAAAGAAAAGAAAGCTTCTAAGTCGATGTAGCTACTTACCTGCAAACGCTGATGCTGCTGCAGAATCAACTGTAGCCTCTGGTGCCGATGTGGCCGACACGATGCAGGTCCTGTGAGTGACGTCACAGATCTGCACTGCCAGAAGGTGGGCGTTCTGAAGAGAAGTGGATGATACTTCTCGTCAGAACGCCCAGCTAGTAAAAGTAGTAAAAACGCCCCGATGTACGCACATAATACACGCCCACTTGGACTTTTACTTTAAACACGCCCACTTGGACTTTTGCAAGCCTCATTTGCATAAATACAAAAATGGTCATAACTTGGCCAAAAATGCTTGTTTTTTAAAGAGTAAAAACGTTACTGTAATCTACATTGCAGCGACTATCTGCTGCAATAGCAGATAGGGGTTGCAAAATCTGGTGACAGAGCCTCTTTAAGCATTAGTTGATGTGGGCATTAGCGTTTTGGCAGGAAAGCGAGCCCCAATAAGCAAGTTATTGCAGACTACTAAGAATTTAGGAAGAAGCAGGTGTTGGAATCTCTTATAGTAGCGGCTGGTGAGTCCATCAGATCCTGGGTTCCTACCTGTGGTTATGGAGGCTAGTACTTTGGAGAGTGCTTCTAGTGAGAAACGCTCCAAGAGAGAGTTCCTCTTCTCCTCCTCAGAGAGGGAGACGAGTTCAATAGAGTTGAGAAAGCAATTTGAAAGATCGTGGACATCGAGATGTCCAGATAAGCCATAAAAAGAGCTATAGAAAGATAGAAATCCCTTGGTAATTACAGAGATCTTAGTTGCCGAAGAATTCAAGGCACTTTTGTTCTCATAAATGAGGGAAGACTTAAAGATGCTCTTTTGATAAATCTTAGATGACAATGTTTAATAGGTCTTTTAGTTCCTTTCTTAGCTCAGCTAATTCTGACTGTGCTGCAAAAGCTTTAGGACGTTTTCCTATTCTCTCTTGTGTAGAAATTTGAGCTAAAAGGGAGTTAAGCTTCGCCGAACCCTATTTCTTACACTTTTTTTCCCAGGGCTATTAGATCCCCGCTAAATAAAGCTTTTTGCGATTCCCATATTGTTGGGGGAGCGATGTCTGGGGTTCCTTTTAAAAAAAAAAAAAATCTATTAGTGCCATCTCCAGAGATACATAGTGGTTGTGGGCATTTAGTAATGTTTCGTTGAGTGTCCATGTCCAAGTTCTAGGGCATCCGAAATGAATGAGCTTGCCAATGGTGAGTACCGACTTCCAAACAACAGTAAGTCCAATCTATAGATTAGTCTTATCTTTGAAAAGGAGGTATAGTCTCTTACTGTGGGGTGATGTAAATGCTATACATTCACAAGGTCCAAGTTACGTAAGCATTTTTTTAGTCTACTAAGATATGGGATATGGAGGAATTTTGATACAGGTATCTACGGATGTAGCCATCTTTATCTTGACTCTGATAACTTGTTGCAGTGTGATATCGCACAACAAAAGCCATTGAAAATCCATTTAAAAAGTCAAGTTAAAGTTGCTTGACACTGTGTATATAATGCATTAAAAGTCAAGATAAAGATGGCTACATCTGTAAGTAGGGATCAAGTGCCAAATTAAAGTCTCCGTTCACTATGCTGATTCCACTACAAATGTGTAAAATTGCTCTAAAACTTTAAGGAGGCACACAGTTTGATGTTGATTGGGAGCTGTATGTTTGCTACGGAAACTTGGAATCCAGCAATAGTTCCCTTGATAAATAGAAATCTTTCTACAGGATCTGCAAGTCAGAGAGAGTGCGTGTTTGGGATAATTCTTTTGGAAGGCCATACTAACACCTTTTGATGAGGATGTGGGATGGGTGCCATGGAATCATTTGAAGTAGTGGTGGTGGGAGAGTGAAGGGATATGGTGTGACTTGAATATTGTTTCCTGCAAAAGAAAGATGTCAGACTTTGCTTTTTTTAAGGTGAGAAAGGATTTGACCCCATTTCCTGGTTTCATTTAATCCCTTCACATTGTAAGAGTCCACACATATATCATTATGCACCATAAGGGAGAAATATGGGGGAGGATAATGTGTAAGGCTGTATGGATAGGTAGCGTGTTGTCTAAAGTTTCCCAGAGGAAATATAGTATGAGGGAGATATCCATAACCAGAAATTATCCAACCTAAATAAAGGCGACGAGTAGAAAAGGGAAGTAGAAGGTCATGGTAAGAGACAATGGAATAATAGGTAACTCTAAAACAGCAAATAAATGAAAGATAACATGATGAGAAAGGATGACTTTTCTTCATGAGAATTCACACATGGAACTCTTAAATATTTACATATATTCGATACGTGGGAAAGGAGGGACATTTATAGCTCATTTTCGGGTTAAAGAAAGGAAATTACTATTATCACAGTTGAAAATGAGTGGAGCATGAGTATGTCAGCCCCAGGGTAAAATAATAGTGTCGGTACCACATAACAAAATTGAAACTCTCCTAAAGTAAAGTTTCTGTGTTAAACTGAAACCAAAAATTATACTGTTCAGTTTAGAACTCTGATTAAATTCAATGCCTAGGACCCATGTCCGGTAGAACATAAGAGGCTTCAGTCCAGATGGTGACCCTGCACTAATGACAGAAGTAAGGGAACTAAAGCCAACCTGCAGTAATGCAGATCTCTATATTGCAAGAATCAAAATTACAGAGGAGTATCATACCTACAATCCAAGCGAGGTGCTGTCCATATTATCCACTCGGGGGTCAGCTTGCCTGTGCGCTTGCAAGCTGTGTGTGGCTTTCCTGAACCCGCCGTCTCCCAGGTTGTCAGTTGCGCAACAGTCGGGGGGCATGTAAAATCTTGTACTGAAGACCAGTCCAGGATGTCTAGGTCCGGGGCTTCCAGGGCAGCACAGGAATCTGCAAGGTCGAACCATTTACGGATCGTGAACCGTTTACCAGAGACGGAGAAAGAAAGGCCAAAGGGTAAGAGCCAGAGATAGGCTATGTCCTCGTCTCTTAGTGTATCTGTGAGAGGTTTGAGAGTTCTCCTGCCCAGGTCTTGAGATATGTAGATCTTGGGACCCTTTAAATGTTAAAGAATCTGACTCCACAGAATATCATCTCGAAATCCGGAATTGAACAAGCGATAAATAATGTCTCTAGGCGGATCTGAAGGCTTAGGTTTAGTTTGCAGAGCTCTGTCGGCTCTTTCAATGGAGATTTCATTGAGATATGAGTCTCCAAGAAGCAAAACTAAGTTATTTTATTGTTAGATGTATTTCCACTGGAAGTACCAACCTTTCAATCTGAGGTGGTTTCAAAGACCTCTGTTGTTTTGGTCTTTCAGCCAATCAATGACATTGTTAAGATGATGAAAGTTGAGAGGAATGTGAAAGTTGAGTCAGCATGAATAATTCTAGCTGTTCTATTCTGTTCCCAGTGTGCCAAACCTCCTGTTTGATATCTTGTAGATTTTTTTATCACTGGGTCTAGAGTCTTTGCCATGGCTCTGCTAATAACGAATCTGGAAATTCGAAGGTCTTTATTTATTTGAGCATACTCCATGTCGCTCCCATCGTCTGCAGCTAAATATGGAGGTTTCTTTATAGGACCCAAGCTAACAGACTTTGATCCTGTTGTTTGGCCTTTGTTAGGCTCTGGTTGAAGACTTTTCCTTACAAAGTTGTCACGATTGCTTTTGATAGCTTGGTGTCCCTAGATTTGCCTGGTCCAATTTTGAACATCGTCCATCTGAAGTCTGCATAAGTTATGCGGGAGTGGTAGATAATTAGTAGAATCACCATACATAATTAGTGTAAGCTCCTCCTCAAGAGCATAAGTTCCAGTACGTAATGGAGTATGAGTTCAGCAGTAGTACATGATGAGCTAAAACATTAGGGCTGAGCAGAGTCTGAACAGACCACCACCGTTCAGCAGTGGCACTTAGTGGGCGCCCATGCAAATGTGGCTGTGTCTGGTAATGCAGCTTAGCCCCACGCAGCAGTGTTCCCTATAAGGTGGGCGTCTGCGCGGTCGCTCAGCTTCCACAGTCCCCCCGCTCACTAAACTTTAAAGCCTGCATCCTCAGGATGCAGATACCAATGAATACTATAGGCTGCAGGCCACGTTAGTCCTGCAGCCTATAAGGCGCTGGAAAGACTCCCTGTGCAGGCCGGTGTGATGACGTCACTGCATCACGCTGGTCTGCGCAAGCGTTCTGCCCGCAAGGCTGTGCAGCGCTCCACCCATCGTAGGAACGGGGCAAGGTAAGTACAATATTGATTTTGCGCGGGGGCTATGTGGCAATATACACGGGGGGATTGCTGTGTAGCACTATATACATGGGTGGATTGTTGTGTAGCACTACATACAATGGGGGGAAGCTGTGTGGCACTATATACAAGAGAGGGGGTCTGTGTGGCACTATATACAAGGGGAGGGTTGTGTGGCACTTTATACAAGGGGGGCTAGTGTGGCACTATAAACAAGGGAGGGTTGTGTGGCACTATATACAAGGGGGGCTGTGTAGCACTATATACAAGGGGGCTGTGTGGCACTATATACAAGGGGGCTGTGTGGCACTATTTACAAGAGGGGTGGCTGTGTGGCGCTATATACAGGGGGGGCTGTGTGGCACTATATACAAGAGGGCTGTGTAGCACTATATACAAGGGAGGGCTGTGTGGAACTATATACAAGGGCTGTGTGGCACTATTTACAAGGGGGGCTGCATGGCACTATATACAAGAGGGCTGTGTTGCAATATATACAAGGGAGGGCTGTGTGGCACTATATACAAGGGCTGTGTGGAACTTTTTACAAGTGGGGGAGGGCTGTGTGGTGCTATCTACCAGGGGTCTGTGTGTGGCGCTATCTACCGGGGGTCTGTGTGTGGCGCTATCTACAGGGGTGAGTGCGGCACTATCTACAGGAGGTCTTTGTGGCACCATCTACAGGGGGGCTGTGTGGTGCTATCTACAGGGGGGCTGTGTGGGGCGCTATCTACAGGGGCTGTGTGTGGTGCTATCTACAGGGGGTGTGGCGCTATCCACATGGGGGTGGCGCTCTCTACAGTGGGGGCTGTATGACGCTATCTATAGGTAGGGCTGTGTGTGAGGCTTTCTACAAGGGGATGTGTGTGGAGCTATCTATAGGAATGTGGGTGATGCAATCTTCAGGGGTCTGTGTGGCGCTATCTATAGGGACAGTGATGTAATGAGGGATTATTTTATTGATGTCTATAACTGGTGTTTACAACTGCCTATTTTACTGATGTACTTGTAATATTATAGTAGTTAAAAAAGTAATTAAAACTAATTTAAAATAAGTTTTCTTATTCTCGTATTTAGTACGCTACATTAGCGTTTACTGGGGGTATTACTTTTGGTCATCAGACCACCCACCATTAATGGAGACTTGCCCTGCTCCCTAACTGCTCCGCTCAAGAGCTGCCAAGACTTAGAGGGAACATTGCCGCTCAGTCCTGATCATTAGAATCTTGAATGGGCTGAGCTGCAGAGAAGGAGCAGTGCTGGTAAAGTGCTGCTGCCCTTTAATTCCGCTGATTAGTTAGGGCCCTGGGGTGGGACCCCCACTGATCATACACTGTTGACCTATTCTAGGATAGACCATCAATGTGAAATCCTGGGATCTTAAGGTTATCACATAATTTGATATGATAATGTCACTAAAGAAAACCAATCATGATAGTTGTGGGCATATCTTGAAACTCATGTGCCCCCTACCTATCCGTCAGTTTATCAACACATTGCTGGATATGATGTTATCATGATATAGATTAAGTGTTTATTTTAATAGAGACATTGCTCCATCTGGCATTGTTATGCAGTAAGTACTAGGCCTAATGGCCCATTAAAGGGGCTGCACTTGGCTGTTTCTGTCAGCCCCATAGACATTGACTGGAGCAGAAGAGCACATGCACAACTGCTGCTCCATTCAAAATCCTCATCACTGTGATCATGCAGTGTAGAGAAACGGGAGCTCAGGACCCTTATTCTAGTGATTGGTGGGGGTCCCAGTGTATGGCCCTGGGAAAGCACCTGGCACTATTCCAGGATCGGAATCCCCAGCCAGAGCATTGCCAACACTTTGGCCAGGGTTCCTGTCATTACAAAGCCCCTACCTTCACTGTCCATATACGGACAGTGACGACGTCAGGGGCTCCTTCAAGATCGGAATCCCCAGCCAGAGTGTTTCCGACGCTTTGGTTGGGGATTCCGGCATCACAAAGTCCCTAATGTCACTGTCTAAATATGGACAGCTACATCAGGGGTTCCTTCCAGGAGCGGAATCCCCAGCCAGAGCGTTGCCGACGCTCTGGCTGGGGATTCTGGCATTATAAAGCCCCTAACGTTACTGTCCAAATATGAACAGTGATGTTAGGAGCTTTCCTAGGTTCGGGGTCCCGGGGCAGAGCATTTACTAGTGCTCTGCCCTGGGCCTCTGGCTCTGTGAGCTCTAGACATCACTGTCCATATATGGACAGTGACATCAGGAACTTTTCCAGAACCGGAATCCTGGAGCAAAGCATTTACTGGTTGAGGGAAGGATTAACAAATAAATAAAAGTAGGGGAAGACATGAATAGGACAGATACAAGTACCAACTAAGAAAATTACCTGGATCACGAGATAGTTTATATTAATTTAAATTTATTTTAATTTACTGCACATTAAAATTAGTTACACAACAACTCTCTGGATTCAATATTCTGAGATCAGGCTGAGAGAGAATAAGCTTTGCTCTGATTTGTTGGTTTCCTGTGCGAAGAGTTACTACCCAGAGATATTTTTAATGTGGAAAGGAGGTGCTGCATAGAGAGTAGGAGAAAAATGTGCAGCAAAGTATATGAGAGGATATAGCCCGTTGATTGTCGCTCATTTAGCTCCATTTACATGAAGCAATCATCCTACTGTATGGGAACAAACAAAATTGTTAATTCCCATACAGTTTGCATAATTGTCGACAGCACATCACCTGTTTACATGGGGAGATGTGCTGCCGAAAAACAGCATCTCTATAACCCCCCAAAGACTTCAGTGGAGAGGGCCACAAGCATGCGTGGCTGCCTCTCCTATATAAGGTTATGATACGGGGTCAGGTAGGTTCCAGGTCCCAGTGGTGGGATGGGCCCCGTACCAAATGTTTGGTCCAGGGGCTTCTACCAATCTTTATCTAACCCTGCTCACTGTAACATATTTCACTTCTATTGAACTGATTCTGAGTTGTATAATATTCACAAAATATTACATTAATTTAAAGTTGCTTAGAAAATTCTTCTGGTTTCTGTAACCAGCAAAGAATTTTGGACACATACAGTGGAATATAATGTGGCTGTAGAGGTCAGCTTTTGGACTGCAAAGTTATTTGCGTGCAATACCACTTTTTACTAAAAATGAGGCAGATTAACCAATGTAATTGCACCAGTTTCTAGCATAAATACAATGAAGAGTATGGCGTTTGGGCCACTTTTTCCACCACGTTTACCGTCAGCGGTCACTGGCCCAAAATTCTGCGAATTCTAAGCAGAAACCACGTAAAATACAGGAGGACACTTACTGGATTGCCGGATACTGCTGTGCCCATTTGCTTACGGCGCCCATGGGAATAAAAGCACTTTTTTATGGCTCACAATGGGCTGACTTGGCCATAACAGGTTTGTTTAAAAAAACTATCATCCTTCACTAAATAACAGTATTAGCGGTTTTGGAGGCAAAAATGTAATGTCAGACTCCCTTTAAGAAGCAAATGTTATAGTTGCTTAGTCTGTGAACTAATTTATTTTCTCAGCACTGTGGCTCTCCTGGAGGCTGCAGAAAAGCAAGTTAATTGAGACAAATTGAATGAATTTTAAATACGTGTTACAAGTCATTTAATTGGACTAGAATTTGGTGGAGTAAAACACTTTATCATTATGCCTCCTGCTAGTTTTTTTTTTCTTTTTTCTTGCAAATTGTCAAATCTAATGAAAATTAATTTATAATTGTAAAGCTTAGATTTAAGAGATTACTTTTTATCTCAACCAAGGTTTAAAGGAATAGTATAATTTTAATAAAAGTTACATCTGTAAACATCTATTAATCCGAAATACTATGATTGCAGCTAGGTACAGTGCACAGCCACGAGAGTAGCCACAAAAAGTAAGTGCCCTTCTCAATGTATTCTATAAAGGACAGCAAATAGACTACCTCTAGGACCCAGAATAGCAGGCACTCGTTTTGTTTTTAGGCCTTGTGTCAGGAATCTACCTGCCTGGATGTAACCCAGGACGCCCTAGTCTTGTTTTGCAGCCTTGACCACTCAGCTACAGAGAGCATTGTGTGTTCTAGTTTTGTTCCAGCCATGTGTTTTCTGCTCTGGGTGATTGGTTATGGATTGCACGTGTTCAGTGACCTATCACATTGGTTGCTGCCCTATATTTACCCATAGCTTTGTACATTCTGTCCCTAAATATTCTCTTGCCAGTAATCCAGCTTTCCTTTGCTTAACTACTATTGATCTACTGTGTACTGAACTCTGCATACATCTGACTACTGCTAATATCCATCTCCTGTGTACCGAACTCTGCATACATCTATACTCTGACGGATCCCTCTCTCAGTTGTACTCCTTCCTCTGCAGCCCAGCCGTCAATTGGGGACTATCTTGGGGGCCATGACCTGGGAATACTGCAGCACAGTCCACAACCCCTTGCAGGAGTTCAGGGAGAAGACCAGTGGGATTCTTTAGACTCCACACCCCAGGTTAGCCCGCGCCAACTGAATTACGGCTATTCCTTTTTCCAGCTTGCAGCAGTGCAACAACTACTTGAAGCACAACTCCTTGAAGTGCAATTCATAAAGTGCTACGAACTCTGCATTATCATTGATTATTGTTGTGAACTGTGTTGTTGCCTGGATTCCAGAGCTGAGAACCAGCATAGTTACAACCTTAAAGAGTTGCAGTCACTGCACAAAACATACAATAAATGTGTTTTATACCCTTCAATGTTAATTCACACTGAAAGCGACCCTCTGGTTTTACATAAAAATGTAACAAGTTCAGGAATACATAGTAAATACCTGGTTCCGTTCTATTCACTTATTGTGCCGTCGATCCACGTGAGCAGCACTGGACAATTAAAGCATTTTATACAAGCATTTTAAAACGCAGAAAAAATTGTGTTTGAAGGAGGCCTAATAGAGAATAAACCTGAAGTAAATCAAGTGCCTCTTATGAATAGGACAACAGCTTTGGAAGTCAGCTTTGCTGGAGACTTTCTTCTTTGCTATGTTGATGGCTATTTTAGGACATTCTTAGATATTATTGAAAGTTGCTTTTGTTTTAGGCTAACTTTTGTCTCTGATACCTGACATTGATATTTGACTTGTGATTTACCCAATGTTACATATTAAGACTATGTGCATAATAATTAATAAACTTGTAGATCACATTTGTGTCCGTTGTTCTCTCTGGTGGTAGGATCAGGATATCATTGCTGACAATAATCAGCGAAAATTATGTCTGGCACCGGATCTTCTCACTTCCCAATAAGAGGAGAACTGATGCACTGCATCCATATACCAACAGACCGACACAAGTGAAAAGTAATGAGAGATTTTCCAGTAGGTAGGTCAAAATAAGCGATGATATAAAATTAAAGGGGATTGGTCACATAGGGATGTTTCAATTAAAAATAAAGTATTATTGTCTGGAAAATCACTATGTGTAGAGTCCAGTGTCCGAAAATACAAACCTCCAGACTTTACCTACACTATTTGCAAATCACTGACACTTTACAAGATCAATATAAAAGGTCATCGTTTGCTTAGAGAACAGTCAGAATTCCCAGACCCCATGGTTTAGCCTCGGCAGTAGCAGGAGCTAAGTATCACCAAGGGGAATACTTCAATATGAAATTAAGTTTTCTTCTGTGACAATTCTTCTCCAAAGCCTGAATCATTTTCTGTAATATAGCAGCTCTATAAACTGAAAACTGCTGGATATGACTCTGAGGATTTATTTGAAATTTTTTGGAATTACATTTTATACTGTCCCCCAAAAAGTAGATAAGGCAGAGCACGTTGTGGTAACAAATGTTACTATATTTTTATTCTTGTTTATCCTAAATGCTACTTACTGAGATTACTGGTGAGGATGAGAGGGATAGCTTTCAAAAGCTCAGAGATTCCTTAATCAGACATGTTAAAAAATTTAATGTGATGGTGATCAGGGTCATATTAAAGCCATATAACAGTTCCGTGAATGATCACATATATTTAGAGCCAAGAGTGGATATGGATCCCACGAGATCAGCAGAGCCTTTCCCAAAACCTTCTTTAGAAAGGCTTTCCTGATCTCTAGGCTTTGTGCTCTGGAAATGACAATATCACACCCTGAAGACGGATATAGCTGTTATTAGGCTCCTTGATATCATTAGTATGTTGTTTTAACGCTTTCCTTTCCATTGTTCTCAGTGTAGGCCCCATTCACTTCATATTTTTTGGCTTATGTTTGATGTAAATACTGGGAAAAGATCCTGACATATATGTTTAGCGTAAACTGTGACGGTTGTCTAACAGTGGCACCTGTCACCCATAAACTAATATGGTATTCGTTAAATGGATTCATCATGAACACTCCTAACTCTTTTTATGGTGTATCTGTTAAACAGATGCCAATATAATCTATAGGTGATAGATGCCACTGCGACAATGGAGTCCTATGAACATTTTTAGCTTGTACATCGGAAGCTTCCCCAATATACATGCTAAACATAAGCAAAAAAACATGGTGTGAACATGGAGCCTTCGGACGTGTTCAGACGTGGTGGACAGTATCCACTGCATATTTGGCGGCAAGTTTCTCGTCAATTCTGCAACAGATCTGCGTCAAAATTTGGCGGCCTTGCTGTATTCTTACATTGCACACAAAATTGACAAATGTTCATTGTCGGGTGGACAGTGATTGTGGGGCTGGGGAACTGTTGGTTTTGGGGGAGAGGGCCAAGTCAAAAGTTTGCTAAGGGGCCCAGTCTTTTCTAGTTATGCTCCTGGTCACCACTGATATAAATAGCAAACATAACAAATTAACTTAAAGAGGCTCTGTCACCAGATTTTCAAACCCCTATGTCCTATTGCAGCTGATCGGCGCTGCAATGTAGATAACAGTAACGTTTTTTGTTTTTTTTTCAAAAACTAGCATTTTTGGCCAAGTTATGACCATTTTTATATTTATGCAAATTTGTCTTTCTTATGTACAACTGGGCGTGTTTAAAGTTATGTCCAAGTGGGCGTGTATTGTGTGTGTACATCTGGGCGTTTTTACTTGTTTTACTAGCTGTGCGTTGTGAATAGAAGTGTATGATGCTTCGTTACCACCCAGCTTCTGGCAGTGCACAGACACACAGCGTGTCCTCGCGAGATCACGCTGTGACGTCACTCACTTCCTCCCACAGGAACTTCATTGCGTCGGATGAGCGAGGACACGCTGTGTGTCTGTGAACTGCCAGAAGCTGGGTGGTAACGAAGAGAAGTGGATGATGCTGATTCGTCAGCATCATACACTTCTATTCACAACGCCCAGCTAGTAAAACAAGTAAAAACGCCCAGATGTAACGAACACAATACACGCCCAGTTGGACATAACTTTAAACACGCCCAGTTGTACATAAGAAAGGCTCATTTGCATAAATATAAAAATAGTCATAACTTGGCCAAAAATGCTCGTTTTAAAAAAAAAAAAAATGGTCACTGTTATCTACATTGCAGCGCCGATCTGCTGCAATAGGAGATAGGGGTTTGAAAATCTGGTGACAGAGCCTCTTTAAGTACACTGACAATGGTATTCATAAAGGAATCAGAAATAGTACAATTATATTCCGGGTCTGAGGTTGCCTCCCTGTTTTAATAAAAAGGGAACAACAGTATACAGACAGGTGTCGGCAGTGTTGTCCATCTACAAGATCTAATGCTCTTTTCACATGGCTTCCATTTTTTATATGATTCTGGGCAAATGTAACAGATCCATTGATGAATTCCACCGTTAGAATCCGCCAATCCTCAACATTTTTTCTTTTTTTTGCTTGACTAAATAGAGCAACATGCTATTCTGTACTTTATGCAGCAGAAACCAAAAGGAGCTCGTGTGAACAGAGCTGTTGTCAAGTAAATTATGCTTAGCTGTTCTCTTACCTCATAGGAAGCATTGAGCGAAGGCCCAGCAAAAGAATATAACTTGACTCTTAACGCATTAAATACACTGTGGTAAGAAACTTGAATTTGCGTTCTTAATGGCTTTTCTATGGTTTGATTGTGTGATATCACGCTGCAGTAAGTTATTAGAATCAAGTTAAATTTTGCTACATTGGTAGTTTTATGAAAACATTTTTTAAAAACAGATCATGTAGATCCTGTAAAGATGCATCTGTGTATATTTTTCCTCAAAAACATCACAGTTCGTTTGAGAAAAAGTACATAGTTTAAATAGAAATTATAAAGGGCAAATCCATCTTTATAAACTAGTTTTATATTGCTTTAATGAATGTATAAAAATAAATATAGCAGCTTTAATAATAAAAAAAAAATACACAATAATTGCTGTAATAAGTTAACAATTTATCTTGGGGATCTGCACCATTTTGAAAAAGTACACGTCTGAGGATCATAAATCATAACCAGGATCCTACAAGCTGCAATTTATTTTCTTTCAAAATGTCATTATTTACCGTCCTATCTTGGTAATTGTAGATCTAAAACCTGTCAGCCATAGAATATAAATGTTTCTAAAGAATCTCTTGGTGCCATCGCTAGTTAGCTGGGAACTCATGCTTGGCATCTAACTTGTTCTATTATAAAGGAATAAAGACTAGCACGATGATTATGATTGTAAAAAGCAAATACTTTGAATAAATATTGTTATCTGATTTGACCGCAATGTGCCAATAGTTTTGTATTCTCTATCTTTTCATTTTATTCCACAAACACTGCGTTATATTGTTAAAACTGATTTAAAAATTGGATGAAAATATACAGCTTTGATTCCAGTGACATTTCTATTTCATTATCTTTGCCAACTCCAGAGTTCAATTTGCTGTGACGATAATTTTTTTACATGTGTTAATCATCTCAGTGGAATCTTTTTCCCTGGGGAGAAGAAGATTAATATCCATTACTTTGGTTAAGGTTTGTTGGTTGGATATGCAGAATCACTTATTTTATTCAATTTGATCTTTTGGATAAAACTAATACATGAGCCTTCAGTTGATTCTAAAGTGGTGAGGCTGTTCTTAGCTGCTAAGAATCACACAAAAAAATTGTTCCTTAACACATGAAGCAGTTAATCAATAAAATAAAGCCATGAAAACAGCTCCTCATTAAACTGACTTATTTCCGAATATTTAAGTGTTTCTGCAGCGCAACATATTCTGGCATATTGGGGAAGAGCTACGTATAGAGAAGATTTATTAAAATGAAATTAGCAGTATCTTCATGCAGAACCTCATAAATAACCCAGCATTTTTTAGACAGGAAAATAATCAGGATTACTGCCTGGATGTTAACATATTTTTTTTTTTAATATATATCACTGGTTAAATGTGGTAAGTTTACCTTGTATATTGTACAACATTAACTCATTAACTCTATCAATCTCTTACACAAATGTTTCTTCTCCAGGAAAATGGCACCACTATGTTTGAATTATATTTTTTATGTTAACAGTCACATTATTATGACATATTTGTCATTTCTTTTTGACACCTATGTTTGACTAAATGGATTTCTTGTGCAACAGGTTTAATCATTTTTAGCTACAGCAATAAGGATACATTTACACGACAATGTAAAAACATGGCCACTATCTACAGAGGCATTGCGGCACTATCTACATGGATACTGTGTTTTTTTTCTGGGGGTTGGGACAAAAAATATCCTGACAAATGAAATCAATCAATTTTTTTAATGGCCATGAAAAAATGGATGGCAAATGGCCATTAGAATCGAACCGACGGACTAGAAATAGATGAGAATTTGGAGACACACTGATGCAAAACGGCCATGATACACTGACAGTTGATCAGTTTTAAAAGGCTATTATTTTCACTGTCGTGTGAATGTAGCCTTATTGCTGTATCTAAAAATGGTTAAATGGATTCCGCTCTCGGAGGAGCCCCTGATATCACTGTCCAAGTATGAACAGTGACGTCAAGGGTTCCCTCTAAGAGCGGAATCCCCTGCCAGAGCATCGGCAACTCTCTGGCCGAAGACTCCACTCATAGAGGAAGACCCTGACGTCGCTGTCCATATATGGAGAGTGATGTCAGGGGCTTCCTCTAAGAGGGAGCACTTTGGCCAGTGATTCCGCTCCTAGAGGTAGCTACAGTGGCACTGTCTACAGGGGGTGCTATCTATAGAGGGGGGTGCTATCTACAGGGGGTTGTGGTGCTATTTACAGGGGGTGGTGCTATCTAAGAGCACAATCCCCACCCAGAGTGTCGGCAATGCTCCAGATGGGGATTCCGCTCCAAGAGAAGCACCTGATGTCACTGTCCATATATGGATAGTGACGCCAGGGTCTTCTACAGGAGCGAAATCCCCGGCCAGAGCATCAGCAATGCTCTAGATGGGGATTCTGCTCCAGACGGAGCCCCTGACGTCACTCTCCATATATGGACAGTGATGCCTAGGGCTTTCTCAAGACAGGAGTCCCTGGCCAGAGATTTTGCTCTGGCCGGGGACTCCGTTTCTAGAGGGAGCCAGTGAGGTCACTGTCCATATATAGGCTTCCTCTAGGAACAGAGTCCCCGGCCAGGGATTCCGCTCCAGGAGGAGCCCCTGACGTCACTGTCTATATATGGACAGTGACGTCAAGGGCTTTCTCCAGACTGGAGTCCCTGGCCAGAGATTTTAAGAAGCTCTTGCTGGGGACTCCAGTTCTTAAGGGGAGCCCCTGAAGTCAATGTCCAAAGTAGTGCTGTGTCCAGGGAGTCCCCGGCCAGGATCAGTTTCTACCGGCCATCCCCAGGATTGATTCCTGAAAAACAGCCATTAAAAACTGATCCATTGAGTTCCATGGGAGCCGTCAGGCCGTGAAAACTGCCAAAAATAGGACATGTCCTATTTTTTGACGGCCAGTATTCTCGGGTTGTTACAAAAACGATGTGTGAATACACCAATAGAACTTCATTGTTCTGAAAACAACCGTGTGACAGACGTTTTTCGCTGTCGTGTGAATGTAGCCTAAGGCCAGGCTTTCACCACATTCCGTTTATGGGACTATTTAAAACAGTCCGCCAATAGTATGCCCCGCATATATGCTTTACAACTGTAGTGTCTCTGAACATGACCGATTAAGAAAACCTCTAAAGTGCCATTGCATGAAAAAAAAATGATTCCCCTTTATAGCAGTCAAAGCTCCGCTTTTCTGATACATAGTTCCAAATCTTCTGCATAGATTTTAATTATAAAATTCTTGTAGCCACCTCTACAGGTAGCTTACCATCTTACTACATACTGCTTTATTATTAAATTCAATGTATAAGCTATACACAATAAACAATTAGGCTGGGTTTTCACGCTGTGATTTTGGTGTGTTTTTTGCCGCAATTACCTCAAAATCACTTCATTTTTTGCAAAATCGCATCAATACCGCAGTGATTTACCGGGCTTTCGTGGCAAATAACACACCGAAATAAAAGTGTGAAAATCTAATCTTAAAGGGGTATTCCCAGAATGGATAATTGTCACCTATCCACAGAATAGGTGATAATTGTCTAATTGCTTGGGGACCCACTACTGGGACCCCCACCGATCGTAATAAAGGGGGACCCAAACTTCCTCCTCAGTGCTCAATTGTCCACTCTGGGAGAACCCTTTTAAGCTCCCTCTAGAGTTGGCTGCAGGAAGTTTTATCATTTATCTCTATGTCTATACAGGTGATGTGGAGCTCTGTATCAGAAAACTAAATCTCTAATCAATATTAAAACAATTATTTTGAAATTAATCAGCACATAATTTCTGATCCGCATGAGAGGTCCTACCAGGACAAATCCTTTTTACATAACTCATCTACTAGTGATCAGTTCATTGCCACAGGTTCAGCGGCTGAAACTCTCAAGGATCGGGTGGGTAAACATTTGCCCTGTAATGGCGCAAAAGAATGCTACATTCCTTCATCAAATACTAAAAGCCCCTCTGCTTTTTTTTTGCTTTTTAGTTTAATTGAAGATATTCTTTAACCCCTTAACGACCAGGCCCATTTTGGCCTTATTGTCCAAGCATTCTTTTTTCCTCATCTTCGCATTCCAAGAGTTAGAACTTTTTAATTTTTTCATCGACATAGCCATTTGAGAGCTAATTTTTTGTGGGACAAGTTGTGTTTTTCAATGGCACTATTTTTGGGTGCATATATTATATTGATTAACTTTGATGAACTTTTTTGGGGGGGAGGGAATTGAAAAAGACAGCTATTCCAGCATTGTTTTTCGCCTTTTAAATTTACGCTGTTCATTATGTGGCATAAATAACATATTACCTTTATTCTATGGGTCAGTTTTGATTATGGGGATACCATATATGTATACATTTTTTATATTTTACTACATTTGCACAATAAAAAACATTTTAAACAAAAATAATAAATTTTTGCATCACCACATTCCCAGAGCTGTAACTTTATTATTTTTCTGTTGATGTCGCCATATGAGGGCTACTATTTTGGGATACATGGGACTTATGGATTAACTTTTATTATATATTTGTTTGGGGGGAATGGAGAAAAAAAGTGATTTTGCCATTTTGTTTTGCCTTTTTTTTGTATGGCGTTCACCATGTGGTTGAATTATTGTGTTAACTTTATTTTTCATGTCGTTACAATCGCGTTGATACCATATATGTGTATTTTTCAAGTTTGTTCACACTTTTATTAAATAAAACCACTTTTTATTGAAAAAAATTGTTTTACTTTATATTTACTGTTCATTTTTTTTTTTTTTTTTGGCCGGAGGTGTGTTATCTACCATAAATCAGATATGATTAACCTCTTCACCACACAAGACCACCCGGAGTGCTGACATCAACCCTTTACTGTCCTAGACCACCAGAGATGTTGATATCAACCATTTCCGTAAACTAGACCCCAGGGATATTAGAAAATGATGTTTTCACATGAAGCCATGCACTCAAGATAACACCCCCTTTTTATCCAGTGGTTAAAAATAAGGTGAATAATTCTAAGGTGAAAATTCTAGTTATAGTTATAGGGCATTGTCCAGAGTACGTATACCTCCAGACTCCTGTTATAGGTGTCGTCCAGAGTACACAGCCAGACTACCAGAAGCAAGGTGACTTGGATAATCAAAGGAAAAATTACCATCAGATTCTTCTAAAAATTTATTTGAAGCTTCATATACTCCAGGGGGATCTTTACCCTTAAAAGTCATAATTTTTAATTTTCCATATTCTCCATGATAGTTATGATATGCACATAAATACTGGATATTTATTAACCATACTGTCATAACCTTATTCTATACACAACTAATGGTTTTAGATTTAACACACAGATAAGTAATGAAGAAAGGTACTGATGCTACTGTAGTAACCATTTGCTTTTAATATTGAATAGACCAGCGCAGCTCCTTCAGTTCCCTTAAGGTTGGATTCACACACAGTGTTTACTTGCAATTTCGGTGGAGTATTTCACTGTGTTTATTGTGTCATTTTTTTTTGCCCAAAAACCCTGCAGCCAGATGTTACTTTAAAGTCGATCGTAAAATATGAGAAAGCCTACATACACAGTGTTTTTGGTTTGTGATGTTTTTGTAGCGGTTTCGGGGTCAGTAGCTTTTTTAAATGGAGCATGCGCTAGGTATGGCGTTTTTTCCAAATGCTTCTTCGTAGAACTTAAAAATGCCTGGAAAAATGCAAAATTACACTAAAAAGATTCCTGTTTCCTACAATTTTAAATACAATTTTTGTTGTATAGGCATTGGTTAAATACAATTTGGAAAGAAAATTGTAATAAAATGATCCAATAGTAAGGGTAAGGCCACACGGAGTGGCCCTGACACGGTCGCAACACGGCCAACAACCGCGCTGGCACTATGTAGGCACGGCTGTCAAATACCTTGTTAAGGGGTATTCTGGTTACATGCACATGCGCACTGCCGCTCCATTCATTCTTTATGGGATAGCCGAGTGCAGTTTTCGACTTTTTCCGGCGCTGCCATAGGGAATGAATAGGGGGTAACTTGTTGTAACCTGCAAAATCGTGCGGCCATAAAGGGTGTATTAATTCATGGCCGCACGATTTTGCATATAAAGGGACAGTTTACCCGCATTAACCCGCGGCCACTAACAGGCTGTTTAACAGCCGCACCGAACATGGTGCCGACGTGGTTGTTAGCCATGTTGCGACCGTGTCAGGGCTGCTAGTACCACAGCAGGCTCCAAATTATCTAATCCAGGGAAACAATAGCGAATAAGAGCAGCCTAGAGTTGTAGGGGTACGCACAAATATACAAAAACACAGAAAAAGGCCATACTTACAAATGGACACAGCCAGGCCAGAAATGCTGATGAAAGGGCGAGCAGGTGCTTTAAATAATAATAGCCACTCCCACTAGTCTTGAGGGGAATGGTGTGTGGTGCATGGGATGTGTAGTAAGAAATAATAAATGAATAGTGTGTGTGCAAGTGTAATACTATAAGTGAAATATAGGGGGCAGTAATAAATGAAGTGCCTCAATAGAAATAAATGGATAATGGGGTGCAAGTGAGTGAAACATGGAGGGATAGTGTGTACGTCATGAGGCACAACGTGTATAGCCAGGTAGAAGCCTATTTGTGACGCCTTGATAATTCATAGAGCGGGCTACCCTGCTTGCTATGCCAAACAACAACACACCATGCTCTCCCAGCATCAAAGACCCGGCTGTGTCCAAGAGAAGCAAATATACATAATAATGAAAAATACCTGGGGTATTGGTAATCATTTTGGCCAAAAGGACGCAAGCTCGCAATCCACGACAAGGATCCCCAGACTTGCGAGTCCCTAACTCCTAAACTGGAACAGAACGTTCCTGATGCACAAACAGAACCGATAAAAACACAGGGACATATACAAAAACAGCGAAAAAGGCCATACTTACAAATGGACACAGCCAGGCCAGAAATGCTGATGAAAGGGCGAGCAGGTGCTTTAAATAATAATAGCCACTCCCACTAGTCTTGAGGGGAGTGGTGTGTGGTGCATGGGATGTGTAGTAAGAAATAATAAATGAATAGTGTGTGTGCAAGTGTAATACTATAAGTGAAATATAGGGGGCAGTAATAAATGAAGTGCCTCAATAGAAATAAATGGATAATGGGGTGCAAGTGAGTGAAACATGGAGGGATAGTGTGTACGTCATGAGGCACAACGTGTATAGCCAGGTAGAAGCCTATTTGTGACGCCTTGATAATTCATAGAGCGGGCTACCCTGCTTGCTATGCCAAACAACAACACACCATGCTCTCCCAGCATCAAAGACCCGGCTGTGTCCAAGAGAAGCGAATATACATAATAATGAAAAATACCTGGGGTATTGGTAATCATTTTGGCCAAAAGGACGCAAGCTCGCAATCCACGACAAGGATCCCCAGACTTGCGAGTCCCTAACTCCTAAACTGGAACAGAACGTTCCTGATGCACAAACAGAACCGATAAAAACACAGGGACATATACAAAAACACCGAAAAAGGCCATACTTACAAATGGACACAGCCAGGCCAGAAATGCTGATGAAAGGGCGAGCAGGTGCTTTAAATAATAATAGCCACTCCCACTAGTCTTGAGGGGAGTGGTGTGTGGTGCATGGGATGTGTAGTAAGAAATAATAAATGAATAGTGTGTGTGCAAGTGTAATACTATAAGTGAAATATAGGGGGCAGTAATAAATGAAGTGCCTCAATAGAAATAAATGGATAATGGGGTGCAAGTGAGCGAAACATGGAGGGATAGTGTGTACGTCATGAGGCACAACGTGTATAGTCAGGTAGAAGCCTATTTGTGACGCCTTGATAATTCATAGAGTGGGCTACCCTGCTTGCTATGCCAAACAACAAATATAGTTCAGAAGTATTTAGGAATTTAGAGATGTGACTATGTAGACTTCTAAACATTATTATTCTTAGCTGAAGCCTACTAGGATGCTAGAATAAACACATTTTCAATTATAAACAGCTCTGCCTTTTTGCAGTATCAATCAAGATAAAAAATACATAAGATCACCTGATGTTTTTTTAATTAGATTGAGAGCATTTTTCCCCATGTACACAGAGGACACAAACAACAGCTGGTACAACTCCAATTTGAAATGCTAAGTTGATCACAGAAATCATTTTTAGAATATAAGTACCATGGTTTATTTTTCCTTAGGAAGTTCTAAAATGCAGCAAATAAATAATAATTAAAAAAAAGCTATAAAAAACTTATTGTCAAATTTCATACCAATACCTAAAAAAAAAAAAGACATTCAGGCCATGTTGTTACACTGCATTTTTCTAGTATAGAATATTCAAATTGAAATTCATTAAATTAATAAGTGTGCTATAATATTCTGTCTACTAATTTACTATAACATTTTAGAATATATAATTGTGTCGATTCTCTTATGCTAATACCTTATTTTTTAGAGCTCATGCACGCTACTATATTAGGGCTCTGTTCAACCGGAGCCTTACACTCTATATGGAGTCATAATACAGCATATATAGTAGCATATTATAATAGGTCCCATTTTCTATTATGCAGAATGGTACAACAAATATTGTTTGATTTGCACAGTAAAACAGAAAATGTATGTATATATATATATATATATATATATATATATATGCTGTTCAGTCATGACCAGGCATAAACTCCACAAGACCACTGAAGATGTCCTGTGGCATCCGGCACCAAGACGTAAGCAGCAGATCCTTTTTTCTACCTTTTTCTAATTGTTTTCTCCCTCTTTATAGTTGTTTACGAATAGCCAAATGAATAGACAGTTTATGTTGTTAGTTCTATTAAGGATTGGCTAAAGTAATTGGGATCAGGGCTGGCCTTAGGGTTGTACGACCTGTACGAGTGCACAGGGCGATGCACCCTCCCAGCATGTGGGGGGCGCCACTGGGCTCTGCTCTGTCCTCTGCACTTAGTTACACACACACCGAGTAAATAAGAGAAGAGGAGCAGAGGAGGAAGCTCTGCCCACAGCCCATCCTGCAAGAAGCCTGTGATCCTGTCAGCAAGGAGAGATGGTAAGTGTTCTGTTTGTCTGTGTGTCTCTGTGTGTGTATATGTGTGTGCATACAGCATGTCTCTGTGTGCATGTGTATATGTTACATTATATGTGTGTGTGTGTGTGTGTGTGTGTGTGTGTGTGTGTGTGTGTGTGTGTGTGTGTGTGTGCATGTGTTTGTATGCGTATATGTTACAGTATGTGTGTGTGTATATATGAGTCTGTATGTGTTTGTCTCTTTGTAAAAGTGTGTGTTCAATATTGAAGTAGAACAGATAAAATGAAGATATCTGTGCTGCACCCTATACACCCTGCTGCCCCTATATACCCTGCTGTCCCCTATATACCCAGTTGCCCCTTATATACCCTGCTGCCCTTATATACCCTGCTGCCCCTTATATACCATGCTGCCCCTTATATACCCTGCTGCCCCCTATATACCCTGCTGCCCCCTATATATCCTGCTGCCCCTATATACTCTGCTGCCCCTTATATACTCTACGCCCCTTGTATAGCCTGCTGCCCCTTATATACCATGCTCCCCTTATATACCTTGCTGCCCCTTATGTACCCTGCTGCCCCTTTTTTACTCTGTGGCCCCTTATATACTCTGCTGCCCCTTATATACCCTGGTGCCCCTTATATACTCTTCTGCCCTTTAGGGAAACACCACATTTTCATATGTAGCAATCTATAAAACTTTAACCAATTCATGCCAATTAATTAATGGAAATAATATTTTTAAAGTGTATCTCCAGTTTGGAAGTGCACTGCATGATATACGTACGTACGTACGTACGTACGTACGTACATATATATGCATACATATATATATATATATATATATATATATATATATACCTCTGTGTGTGTTTACATGAGCCTGTGGGTATAGTTATCATCTACGACAATATCTGTACTCAGAGAGTTATCACTGTTATCAGCGGTGTTAGATAGGACTGCAGGTACCATCTACTACATTATTTGTACTCAGAGAGTTATCACTGTGTGTTATCTGTGGTGTTACATAGGAGTGCAGGTTACATCTACTACATTATCTGTTCTCAGAGCGTTATCACTGTGTTATCTGTGGTGTTACATTGGACTGCAGGTCAAACTTCATTCACATCTGCGTCAGGGCTTCGTTCCGTCTGAGCTTTCAGTTGGAACGGAGCCCTGACTGACACAAATGGAAACTATAGGTTTCCGTTTCCATCACCATAGATTTCAATGATGACGGATGCGGTGCAAATGGTTTCCGTTTGTCTCCGTTGTGCAAGGGTTCCATCGCTTTGACTGAATCAATACCGTAGTCGACTGTGCTATTCATTCTGTCAAAACGACGGAACCCTTAAACAACGGTGACAAACGGAAACCATTGGCACCGGATCCGTCAAAATTCAAAACAATGGTGATGGAAACGGAATCCTATGATTTCCTTATGTTTCAGTCAGGGCTCCATTCTGACATAGAGCTCTGATGGAACGTCAGAATAGAGCCCTAACGGATATGTGAACAAAGCCTAACATCTACTACATTATCTGTACTCCGAGAGTTATCACTGTGTTATCTATGGTGTTACATAGGACTGCATGTGAAATCTACTACATAATCTGTACTGTGTATATATCTGTGTGGGTATATATGGGTCTATTTGTGAATATGTCTTTGTGCTTGTATATATGTGCCTTTTATGTATTTGTATATGTTCTTGTCTGTGTATTTATCTGCCGGTGTGTGTGTGTATATGTGTCTGTACGTTTATAAATTTACCTGTATGTATGTATATATTCCAGAATGTGTGTATGTATATTTGCCTGTACGTCTAAATATCTGTCTTTATATATGTACAGTATATATGTTCCAGTATGTACGTGTCTATATATGTGGTTCATTTTTGGTTTGTGTAGCGAGTCCCGCACAGGGCGCCATCCAACCTAAGGCCGGCCCTGATTGGGATGTTACTTCTTACCCACATGTTGTAAAGGCAATGTTAATATGCATTAGTCTTTTAGAGTCAAGTGCTGTTTGCAAGAATGAGTTGGTAGTGAAATTCTACTGGGCCGTTTAGATCATGTAGCACAAGTCACGGAA
Source organism: Rhinoderma darwinii (assembly GCF_050947455.1). Classification (NCBI taxonomy): domain Eukaryota; kingdom Metazoa; phylum Chordata; class Amphibia; order Anura; family Rhinodermatidae; genus Rhinoderma; species Rhinoderma darwinii. The sequence goes on from NC_134690.1 coordinate 350,514,115, forward strand.
CAAAGGTTAGATTAATAGGGTAAATGTAAATCACTCTCCTCATGGTATAGAGAATAAAGGAAGAAATCAGAATGAAAAATAATATTGGAGAACAGAAAAATCACGCAAGTTCAAAGCAATGTTGTTTTATCTGGGATGATGAAATCTGCAAATCTGTATGCAGTTACGTTCGTATATTTGTTTTATATATAGCTTTTTATGTGAATAATTTTGGAAGAAATATTATATATATTTTTTTATTGTATAGAATTATGTATTCATGGCATATGTATATCTTGCTGTTTTGCAATTTGACTATAAATGAGCTTCTCACACTTCAGAGGTCATGCCCGGAAGAAGGCGGTTCAGGCAAAACTCAAGTTGGTCGATACACGGCTGGATACAGCGTGCACTTTATTTGATATATGCATTTTTTAATTCATGTTTGTGAGTATAACAAACACAGATTTCAACGTCCTTTGATTAGTTGGGAGTGGATCGCACTATGTCCGCCTTTAGGTTTTTTCTTTAGGAGTGAAAGAATATTATACATTATAATAGATATATTATCTGTGCAGATTTGTTACGAGGCAACTAATATGGCCTGCCTATTATTCCTGGAATTGGAGGGGAGAGACCATATCCTTTTTCTATTAAATCATACAGCTATGGTTGAGCGCAACAATCGTTTTAATACTGTGGGTTTTTTTGGGGAATAAGGACACATTGTTTATATGGATTGCTGCACCCAGGAGTCGTGTGTTTGTGGATGGACTAACATGTATTTATTTATTTTGTGACCCCATCCTGGCCTATGCTGATTACACCAAGCTCTTTGCACTCAATACTGATGGAAGTTTAAAGGTACTTGGGGCAATTCTGAATAAAGTTTAAGATTAACGAAGGAGTAATCGTCTATGCTATCCAAACACTGCGAGATGGTGAGAAGAAGCTGTTGGTGGTAGTATGTGTTGCTATCAGAAAGTTTTCTGTCTTGAGCTCTATTGTTCTAATAACCAAGAATATTTTAAAAAAACATGATCACTAGGAAGTTTTTTGTTCTTTTGTAGCGTTTTATTTTCATAAATTAATTCAATTTATATTTTATAAGGGCTTTTTCCTGCCACAAGTATATATATCAAGAAGTTTGCCGATATCTTGTTGGGGGCAGAGATTGTACTTTGGACTTACAACAATCCTTTAGCGCATATGGATCCCGCCAGACTAGGTGCCTTAGAATAGCGATAAATGGCCAGGTACATTAAAGAACAAGGTATCGTACCGACCAGGCCGTAGCAATGGGAAAGCTGACGTCCTACTATATCTCGCAACCCAGTGGAAACCGCCAGTGGTCTCACTCATAAAGTGCTAGAGGAGATATGAGTCCCTTATTTCATGCTGATTGGCAAAAAGGTAGTACAGGCATTCCATTGCTTGGGAAATACTCTTAAAAGCCAACAGAAAGCCCAGTGGTCTGAGTGGACCACTGAAGAGTGGAGAACTAAACAGTGGCAAGACGTTGTCAATACTTTGAGAAAATGGCTCCTTGATGAGCACTAATGGGCACTGTGGAGAGAAGTTCACACTCACAGAAAGGCTAGTGCTCGAACAGAGAGGACAGTTTGACATAACCGACCGATGTGGGTCTTGCTTAGCAGATTGTGCCCCCAGAGAGGGAAGGGAAAAAGGTGGTGAAGCAGAGAGGCAGCTGGCCAAGTCACAGTCAATGCACAAGTCTATACAAGAAGTACGTAGCATGAAAGTACCTGAGATAGTCCAGACAATTGGCAGGGGCTTTAGCACGGATGGAGGTGGATGTGGAAGGTTGTGCCAGACGTGGCGGATGACAGCAGGTGCAGCAGGTTTGTGCCAGATGTGGCAGATGACAGCAGGTGCAGCAGGTTGCACCAGAGGTGGCGGATGGCAGCAGGTGCAGCAGGTTGCGCCAGATGTGGCGGATGACAGCAGGTGGAGCAGGTTGCGCCAGACAGCAGGTGCAGCAGGTTGCGCCAAACGTGGCGAATGGCAGCAGGAGCAGCAGGACACGACTCCAATCACTAAATAGGCTCAGGAACAATAACACAGCACAGGATACAGGATACAGGTAGCAGGGCACGGGAACACTGGGTGCAGGGTAACACTAAGGGACCATTTGCAAGACTAACGGGAATTACAAACAACGCTCAGACAAGGATCGAAAGGGCAGGGCCATTTTTATAGTTCAAGCTGATCAGAGAATAAATAAATTAATTAATTACATATGCGTGCGCCCTCTAGTGACCACTGCAGGACAGAGCGGACGCGTGTGCTGGCGTGTCCGGAGTGGGAGATGTTGGCAGGAATAGGAGGACCTGCGGGAGGCAGGTAAGAGGAGGTTGCGGTCTGTGACCACAGCCATAACATGCATTAGAAGAAGGGGCACTAAGGGCCTGTGAAAATATTTGCTTGGCTACAGCGATTTCATTACCACCAACAATTGCAGCACAAGAAAGCAGCACAAGGTCTGCTGAAACTGCTGAATTTGTGATCTGGCCATAAGTACAGTAAAAAATAGTGTAGTACCGTGTTAGCCACAAACAATAAAATACTTTTGTGTCAAAAAAGACAAAACAATAGTAGGTATCATACCTTTATTGGCTAACCAAAAAAATCATATATGCAAGCTTTCAGAGCATGAGAATGGCCAGAGAATGAGAACAACAGGCCCCGATAGGACACATTCAAACTTTCTATCCTCTGGTATTAATGGACTATCTGACTGTAGAAGAGTACTTACAAGGCCCCAAATATTTGCTAGTTATTGTGAATCACTTCAACAAATTAATCGTGGCCGTCCCTACACGAGACCAGACTGCCGAGTTGGCGGCACAGGCCTCGTGGAAAAATGTAATCTTGCTTTATGGGTGCCCTGCTCAGTTACACTCAGTTGGAAAGGTGATTGAGGATTTGTACAGATTGTACAGATCAGTAAGACAAGCCCTATACCCTACCACCCTGAGGGAAATGGTGCTTGTGAGTGCCTAAACCAGACAACTCTACTGTTATTGTGAATCCTGAAATACAAGAAGAAGGAGAGGTGGCACGGCTAAATTGCGGAAATGGTATGGTTGTACAACAACACAGCACGTTCTGCCACAGTTTTACCCCCCCCCCCCCCCTGCAGGATGATGTTTGAGTGGAATGGACAGTGTGCTCTCAACATGATGATGCCAGCCTGCAATGTGAGTAAAGAGTGAACACCACAAACCTGGATGAAGGGGCACTGAAGGAAGGTACAGGAGATGTGCCATTTAGTGGCCCAGCGACTAGGCCCCCACGCTCTTACAGTCAACTGAAAATTTAATGCGGCTCAATCCTCATATACCAGTTTTTGAGGTAAACCTGAAGACAAGCGAGGGCAGTGCATAGAAATATGTTGAAACGTTGCACATTCGTCAGTCGGGCACCAGAATACACTATAGCTAGCACTCCTGTAGTAGAGGTAACACTAAGGGATGAAGACTGGTTGGCACCACTTGAGACCCACTAGGGTCATTGGATAGAAGAGAAGTGTCTCCTGTGTCACCTAGAACAGAGGAAGACCAAAACCCTAAGGAAGACAACTATTCTCAGCTACAGCCCTCATAATAGCCAGTACACCAAGGTTGCCAGGATGCCAACAAAAAAAAACAGGGGGAAGGAGGTGTAACCTGAAGTCAAGCGGAAGACAAATGACTGTTCATCTGTAACCTACAAAAGAAGGTACTGTAATTGGAACGCTTGTTTCTGGGGAAGGAGATTCAGCGCAGACAGGAAGCAAGTGTGTGAAGTGTTACCAGTCAGTGCAAGTGTGGGGAGAACTGTCCCAGGGGTGGCCTGTATTAGGTGTCTGCAGAGAAACTGGGTGCAGAGGAGCAGGCCAGTGAGCACCGTGAGTGGAACTAAAGCCGGCGCTGAGGAGACAAGGTGGCCACACCGAGAATCTAAGAGGGGGTAAGTGTCCGAGTGAGGTTTTCAGCAAAAAAGCAACTACATGGCAAAGCAGCTGGAAAGGGCCACCTATATAGAAAAGAGCACCTGGTGTCCTGAGAGCATAATACAAAGGAAGGTAAAGAGAGCAGCCTCCCAGACTATATTATGAGGCCTGATTTGTCCCGTTTGACTATTATAATATTATCCTCAGTTGAACTGAAATAACTGTTCTGATACATTGAGGTTTACTTCCCAAAGCATTGCAGTATCCTGGTTGTCACTGTTAGTAAGGGTAACGGACTAACTAGATGCGTTATATATACAAGCTGTTGCTGCTGCAGCACTGTTAGAGTATGTTTGCTGCATTCACTTCAGTAAAGAAAAAGTTAATCGCAAGAACTGCCTAGTCAATTTTCACCCGTCCACCTGAGCCTTACAGATGTAAAATTGTATTTTATAGTACTGGGTAAATTATTCAAATTTAATACCTTTTAACATGTTTGAAAGTCACTGGTTTATATCTTTAGGGATATGTATATTTTGAAGGTACCAGTATCATTACAATATTTCCAAATTGCAATCTGCCTGTGTCAGATGCACAGCACAGATTGCAAAAAATATCAACTATCAGGTTCAACTGTTGATGCGCTTTCTTTGCCACTAACAATGTTGCTTTATTATACTTGGTTTTATTTTTAATTTTTGTTTGTTATATTTTTTGTATATATGTTTTGTTTTTGTTATTTTATGTTTTTTATTCCAAGTTGTGCAAAGTTTGTCCGAGTATGAGCTTAAATACCCCCAGGAATATGTCCCCGTTGGTATAAATATTCAGCCTGATAGATGCCGTTGGAGTGTGTCCTCCGTCTGTTGCATCTATATTATTGCATTAAGACTGGATAGCTGCGCTTTATATGGATATCAGCCAGTGCCAGTATACATATCCCTAAAGATATAAACCAGTGACTTTCAGAATTGTACTAGGGAGAACTACATGACATTTATATACTCAGTGAATTATACTTTTAACATGTTTGGGTGATTAGATGTATAGACATTTTGTCTTTAACGCAACGTTTCAAAAAGCAAGTTCAGAGCATTATGATCAGCGGTATCATAACTTGAATGCTTACCTCATACTTTTACCCAAAATAAATATATTTTACACTTTCAAATAATGCTATGATATTGCTTGCTAAAAACTTTCTATTTTATGGCTCTGTCTTGTGTGATTTATAGGAGCTCGTGCGCTTCAACAAACATGAAAAGTTTATTCTAAATATCTCCTTGCATCGGCAGCTACAATAAAAAATTGAATGGATAAATATGATTATCCTTCAAGCTTGCCATTATATTTCTATAATCACTTCTAAAGATTCTTTGCTGCTGTTACGGTGTACATAGAAAGTTTTTTGTTGACATTGTAACATGCCAGTCACTGGGCTGCGGCGATCCAGCAATGCTGGTATTGGGGGATAGACACCCGGAATCATACATTGATGGCCTTTCCTTAAAAGGGAAGGATATGTATTAAATAAATTATGCAGCACAAGTATGAAATTATAATTATTTTGGGGGTATACTTTAAGGGTAATTGAAACGAGTTGTTTGTCTTGAGACAAACAGACTCAAATTGAAAATGGACTTTAGGTCCTGACTGTTAGGTCATGTTAGTGAAATATTTGCATGTGTGTTTTACTCATTTGATCCATATAACACGACAAACCTTGGTTACTTAATAATCATATGAAGCCAGTAACACAGCAGCAATTCTGATGAAGCTAGTAACACGGCGATATGAGTGGGGTCATCATATCCTGATGGAGCCATAGGCATAAACCAACCCCTTTTCTTGACAGTCTTATATATTTTTTACATGCTTTCTTTATATTTCAGGGGTATATATATATTTTGAGCTCATATGTCTGTATGCAAAGTGCTTGGTATTTTGGGGTATATGTTTTTATATTCTTTGTGATCTATGGTTTTTGACTCACAGTAATTCTTCTCCACGATTTGTCCTTTTGCCTGACCAGGGGCTTGGACTTGGGTCCTGTACATGTTTGTGCATTTTTAAATGTTCTTAATTCTTTCTGGGATTTTTTATTATGTAATGTTGTAATAAAGTGATTTCATTCATATTAAAGGTGCAGCCTGATGTGTTTTCTTGTCTTTTAAATTTTGCCACATTTGTATACGTTGACTGGCACTGTTGATATATATTTGTGGTGCCCACTATCACTTCTTTTGTCACTTAATAATCATATGACTACTCTGCACTGCTTGGGATACTATTCCCTATTCAGAGGAGTAATCTCCGGGGCCCCATTGCAGTATCTCTAATAGGGCCTGTAACACCAACACTGGTATCTTGCTATGTAGCAGATGGGCTTTTGAGCCCCCTCAGGAACCAGGGCCCGGGTGTGACTGCTGCCTCTGCCCCTCCTATAGCTATGCCCATGTACTTAATTAAAGATTGATTCCATCATAAATTTATTAGGTTTTCCTTGGGAACACTACACAGGGGAATTCTGCAATCAGAGGTAATTTCAGCAACCTATAACTACTTTGCCTTCCTCACTTATTAATGAAAGGAACAACTAAGCAAAAGACCTACCCTGAGTAAAAAACTTTTTAAATTCAGTGCCTTGGGAAATTGAATAGGCTTCATGCACATGGCAGGTGACGTAGGTACTCCTTTGTTGTTCAATATAGTGTCTCCATATGGCACCGTATTACGGAGGTATTTTTCCCTAAAAGCAATGCTACTAGGGAATGCTTATGTTGTATTTACAAAGTGCACAAATTTATAATTTTGGGGCAAAAATGCTATTTAAACATATTTGTTACTGGACTTAAAGGGATTTTCTAAAATTTAAACAATGATAATCTGTCCTTAGGATAGTCCATCAAAGTTCGATCGCTGGGGGTCCAATCCACCACAGCTCCTTCATTATTTACATAAGCACAGCCACCTGTACTGATGATCCGCTGTTCTTGTATGAACAATGAAGGGGTCATGGCGCTCGCATGTTGATCAGTGGGCTCGGACCCCCACCAATGAAACATCGATGGCCTATCCTAACGATGACCTACATCATTTAAAAATCGAATTATTATTTAAGACACATGGATTGATCCAATACACTATGAAAGATAAGATATTACTATATATGCTACATATTTAAATCTTCCAAGTAATACCAAAACCATACAAGTGAAGTAAAATAGCACTGTAACATGTACTTATATTCATAGCCAACAGCAAGACACCTGCTAAATAATTAAAACCAGATCTCAATGTTCAACGATTCTGCTTTAATGATATTAATATTCTTTAATATTACAAACATGGAAAGAAGTTCTGTTCTCAATCTTTTTATTTGCCAGAGGATACAATTAAATTTCAGAAAGGGTTGCTTTTTTTGTTCAATTAAATCATTTCTTTGGCTAGGCGGAGTTGTGGGCATTTATGGGCGCTGAATACTAATAAGTTGATTAAAGTGTTAAAAGGTTATTTAAGAGTCTATTATGTGAGGCTATTCATTTATTATCTGTTGCCTCCCCAAGCTCCCAAGCTATCACAGATTTTGTCCTTTTTCTATTGTAGGCCAGAATATTATTATGCAAATGTAGCATGCAGTGTCCAACTTGCTCGTTTTGATTTTTATTAGCTTTTTTTATCACACCATGATAATACAGTATCAGTAGATATTAATTCAAAACAATAAAAGTACATTTTATGTCAATGTAATATAAATATCTGACGTGCAGGTTGAAAAGCTATGACCTTGAAATGGATTCTCTAATTACAGAGCACAGTTTGACATTCCCACTCATAACATTAGCTATAATTTATTGTATATGTCTATAAGACATAGGGATGAGGTAAAATTTTTGCATACTATTGTAATAAATTGCTTTTCCCAGTTATAAGTCCTGCAAAAAAGATTACTGTATGGTGTAGCTTTTTGTTATTTTAGCTAGACATGGTTATTTCTAAGAACATTAATCCTGTCTGTATTTAGCGCTCCTGTGGTGCAGATCAGATCAGACAGACAGGGTCAGCTTAGAGGAACACAGCAAAACAAATAATGTTCCCAGAAAAGGTTTTGCATCTGGTAAACAGACATTTTAATGGAACATTTCCTGTTATGGAAAGGTTACCGTGTATAGTTCTATGACTTTTCCATAAAAGTATTTTTTTTTTTTATTCAGGATTGTTTTGTCAGAAACTTTACTGATTGTACATATCATGGCCTTGAACTATTTGCGTACATTATCAAGTGGCCATAGCAATGTGCCAGCTGGACTGAGAATTAGGCCTCATGCAAACAGGAAAGCCCGTTTGCAGGAAGCTTTATGGCAGAAGCACACGGACAGTGGCAGATTTACATGTGGGCCTTTTGGGCGGCAACCCAGGGCTTAGGAATTAAAGCACAGTTCGGTTTTGTCGCAAACTTTGAAGCGAGTAGCAGAAAAAAATGCAACAAAACTGCTTTGTGTAGGACTTGCACCCATACGGTCACATGACCATATCTGAAGGGCCTGAAGCCAAAGGGCAGGAGGAGATCTGCTATGTAAGTCTATGGCATTTGTATTTAGGTATTCTGGCCTGGGGTTTGTATTAGTTTAGGGGGTCTGGTCTGGGGTACTTGTCTAGGGTAAGTATTAGTTAAAGGGGTCTGGTCTGGGGTCTGTATTTAGGGTTCGGGAGTCTGTTTTTAGGGGGTCTCTAGTTCATGACATATTTGTTTAACGGATACCACTTTAGTTTATGGTGATGAATGCCACTGTTAGGGAGTCTGTCACAGCCTAAGTATAACAAATACGTCTGGAGCTTTTCCAAGCGTGTGTCAAATGCACTGCAATTAATGTGATGTGACGAGGACCTAAGACAATGTATAAAGGCATTGTTCAGGCACCAAATTGCAAGATCATGTTCATATAATATATTGTTCGATACTTTTTCTCAGTTATTTTCCTTTTCCAAAAAAAGAGGAAAGGGGCCCTCACACAATGTTTTACCTAGAGGCCTCCACAGACCTTCATCTCCCGTTTCTGTTTTGTCAATTAATACAAGTATGATTGTCTAATTGGCTTGCTTGAATACATGCTTGTGTTAATGTATTTAAAATTTTATATACAGAGAAAAAACCTAAACCCTCATAAGTGGGGGCACTTTTATGACTACAGATATGAGATGAAGCAGAAAACACGGCGCCACATAGTGCAGGTTAACCAGGTATAAAGTAGTAGATGAGAAGAGTAATACTAACCTGGTCACGGTGATAAAAAAGCAATGGAAAGATAAAGGTGCTGCTGCTGCCAGGACTCGAGACCGGTAATTTAAATGAAAGGACCGCTAAGGATATGCTGGGTGAGCTGGAAAGGAGTCTCCGTGGGCGCTGCTGCACTTCAATAGGACCGAAAAGACACAAAGTTCGGAAGAGTAATAGATGATGTACGGGAGAGTGGATAATAAAAATGGAATTTATTGGTGATGTGACTACCCACCAATAAATTCCATTTTTATTATCCACTCTCCCGTACATCATGACTACAGATATGTAACGTTGTTTACTAGATTAGAAAACAAGTAGAAAACTTATACGAAGTGCACAGTTCAAGCAATTTACATTGCAGTCAAAAGCCCTATACAAAAAATATATAGAATTCCAAGTGGTGAAGGAATTCATCAGGTCACAGAACTGTAGTACTAATTGTTTATAGAGGACTTGCTTTACACTTGGGGCCATGGAGTTTTCATAGCCCCATTGTATAAATAGCTAAATTGAAATTTAAAAATGTTCTTCTCTAAATGTATTTTTTTTAGAAAACATGTAATATAATAATACAGGTTGGCATGGGAAATGGCATGTTGTTGCAGAGTACCAATCCAGCCTTCAACTGAACAAAGGAGCACAATGAGTAGATTTGTCTGATGATTGAATGCAAGAAATTCAGATAATACAGCAAGTCAATGGCATAACAATCGAATTCCCTGTCTTTGCCCTCCAAGTCCACAAGAAAAATAAATACCACCTGTAATTTATCAATAGGGGAGCAGGCACAGCTTGAATGAACTGAAGCTTTAGGTATTTAAGACAATCAAATTGGATTAACTGATGCATTTCTGTGATTAGTTACTAAATTCAGCCGTTGTAGACAATAATGTAAAAATAATAAAATACACAGTGCAAATAAAGTTAAGTTCCTTTTGTGCATAGGATATGCCCAGTACATGTTCAGTAAGTATCTGTGCTGTGCTACTATGGAGGTAGTTCCACTACTAGATTGATCCTATACATGTAGTAGCTACACATCACTGCAGAGGAAATTAAGCATTACACAGTTCCAATTGAGATCAGTGAGCTCTCCATGTAATATACAGACATGCTAAATCCTCCAGTCTGAAAGATGCACTTGAGTAGGGTATTGGAGAGTTGGTCCAGTAAACCTTCATCCCCATTCCCCTTCAGCCCAAATAAAACACACTAAGGCCCTGTTCACACAGAGGTTTTTTTACACAGAAACCGCATCTGAAAATGCGTCAAAAATCAACCGAAAACGCCTCCCTGGAATTCAATGGGAGGCGGAGGCGTTTTTCCCCGCAATCGGTCAAATCGGCTCACGGGAAAAAGAAACAACATGCCCTATCTTTGTGCGTTTACGTCTCTGACCTTCCATTGACATCAATGGGACGTAAAGAAATAATTTTTTGCTGCGTTTTTGCCCGCAGGGCTCGATGGTCGCGGGCGAAAAACATGGCAAACGGCGTGCAGGCAGATCAAAATCTGCCTCAAAATTCCAGCCGGAATTTTGAGGCAGAATTTTCATGTCGAAATAAATTTTACCACGGAAACCGCGTCGGAATCAGTGCCAAGAAGCACCCCAAAATGCCGCCGATTGATTTCAATAGGAGACCGAGATGTTTTTTCTGCCAGGCGGCTTTTAGGTGCTTGCGGGAAAAAAAAATGGCATCGGTTTCTTCCTCCGACCTCCCATTGAAATCAATGGGAAGCAGAAAAAAATCTGCGGTCATTTAAAACATTTTGAAAAACCCCGAAAGAAAGCAATGGTAGGTCATTATCCAGGTCGTACCATATTGCATACTTCCAAGTCGTACTGTGCTGACTCGCTGTGAAAATTTTGTCAAGGGTTCTGCACCTACCCGACCAGAATACTGAGAAGTAAAAGGTGCGGGTGGACAGGCCGCTAGCTACTCCGGACAATGACACCTGAAATGGGTACCTCTCCTTTCCCCCCCCCCCTTTCCCATACCTACCAATTCTTATCTTTCTAACTCCACCTACTGACCTAAACCTAACCTCCTCTACCCATGTTGCCTACCCCCTCCCAACCCAGTCATGTTCTCCGCTCTGCTCATCTGATCCCTGCTCTTGCCCTCTCTTTCTACCTGCTCTTCAATTTTGGCTAATGATTAGGGTTCCTGAATGCAGGACCACCCCGTACTAACAGAATGACAATGGGTTTTCTAAGTCAGAAAACCCCTTTTATCATACAGCATTACATTTCTGTAGTAGTGAATGAGAGCTAGATACCAATAGGTGATTGATTATGTAGGTGACTGATGAAGTAGGTGACCAATTAGATAGGTGACTGATTAGGTAGGTGACTGATTAGATAGGTGACGAATTAGAAAGGTGACGAATTAGATAGGTGACGAATTAGATAGGTGGCAGATTAGGTATGTGGCGCATTAGGTAGGTGACTGATTAGGTAGGTGACTAATTAGATAAGTGACTGATTAGGTAGGTTACTGATTGGTTAGGTGACTTATTAGGTAGGTGACTGATTAGCTCGGGGATTATTAGGTAGGAGGTCTTTCAAACCTAAATGACAAAATAAATACATTTTCTCTGAACACTTTCTCTGAAGTCTTTAAAAACCATCAAAATTCTTGTTTTTAGATTCAAAGTTCGATTCAAGAAACAAAATTTGAAAGAATGTCATGCTACTGACTCTGTGTGTGTTAATGGAAGCAGAAACAAACTTGCTGGAGTTGTGTCAAAATCAAAGTAAATGTATTCAGGACACAGAATGAATCCTACCAAGTCTGAAGTGTCTGCCATATAAACAGTGCAAACCGTGCCCATGAAATGTTTACATACAGTATATTGACATTTTTGCACCCTGTGTTTAAATGTCTGATATAAAGTTGGCCATATGCAAATGTAAATCTATGTACAGAATTACTAAGTTCTAAATATTTTTGATTTTGCGTGTGAACATACCCTTAGGTTTCGGATCACTGACAAAAATTAACTGTTGTAAGAAATGGTGCCAATATTATTATTTTTTGTATGTCTGTAGCTATGTCCTGTCAGCCAATGTTGTAAAATATCCCATCTCCCCTGAAGTGGTCTGTTTCTTTAGTTCCTGGGTTTCTGCCCTGTCTAGTAAACACTTGTCTAAGCAATACCAAGGCAGGGAAAGAGAATGTTAAGTTGTCCAGTACTTGAGGTCAATGTTTGCTCTTAACAACTAATGGTAGTAATATTTTGATTATATTTTTGGAGGGTTACAAGAAGCAAGATTTGGGAAGCAAGATTTAAAAGTGGCAGCTTGGATATTCCATAGACTAGAATTAGCCATGAATAAGAACACAGACCGTGTTCAAAACGCGTAGGCTCTCTCATTTTGCCATCTAGACCACCTTGTAGTGCGTTCCTTCTCCAGTGTTCGTCATTTATGTTTATTTTTCAATAAAGTGGAAACCAAGTTTTCCTTTTACTACCATACTTCGCTGGATCCTACCTTTCTTTCTTCTATGCTGTTTGCCGTGTGCCGTCGCGGAGATCCGGGCGAAACCTGAACACAGAACGCAAACCTGGTGAGCTGGAGGTTTCCTCCTTCCCCTCCTTTCCTCAAGTTTTTATTCCATAACTGTCTGATCAGTGGAGGTTTGACCGCTGGGACCCTCATGATTAGACATTTATGGCATATATCAGCCCCCCATTCCTAGTCAAGTGGCATCCTTTATTATAGTAAATTAGGGATGCTGAATTAGCAGAGCCTGCTCACTTGTCTGTTTTTGTATATCCTATTCACTATAATGTAACCGTGTATAAATTTGTTTTTTCTTTTCTGAAAGCCATCCATGGAAAATGTGATTTTAAAAAATAGCTACACAATTTCTTATCAATTATCGATATGAAATCATTGATTTTTATTGCGTGCAGTATCATACTGTAGCATGAAAACTAGTACATTTAAAGTGTTAAAACTAAAATGTACACAATTGTAAAATAAAGAAATTCCCCTTTATTTTAATGTCATGAGTGTGGTGTTATATTATGTATTTAGGAATGTCTTTCATCGATAGTTGCCAAACAATACCAACATTTTTAGTTTACTGTCAAAGTAATATCTACATTTTATTTCAATAACAAAATAACTAAAGATTTGTACTTTTCTTTACAAATATGAGAATTATGTGAATGTTACAGTCACCTATGGGAAATGTGGCTTCTGTAAGCAGTAATCTGTTTGGCAGTGGCTAGATTGGGGTGCAGAGTCTAAGAGATCTCCTGGTCTTTACCCTTAACCCGATAAGGAGGTATAGACTTTGCTGCAGGAAGATGCCCAGGTTACGGTCGCTAGAATAGACATGGATTGACCGCACTGATGCCGTAGAAGGGTAGTCAAGAACGGAGCCAAGAGTTGTCACCAGAAAAGCAGTTAGGATGTGACAGGCCAGAGGACAAAACAGGTGCAAAGCCAGAAACCTAGCCAAGAGTGAGGGTCAGGAGAAGAACAACAGGTACGAGGTAGACATTCCAAAGGACAAGGCATTTCAGTGGCCAGGAACAAAGCCGAGGTTAAGATCAAGCACAGTATTTAATAGCAATGTACGGAACAAGACCTAGGAAGATAATGTACCTCAATCACCAGGCAATTCATGGCAGAATAATTAAACTTTTAATAGACTGTCAGGCCAGGCGACAATTGCCCTAGCAACCTAAGGGCTTATTCAGATGAACGTATAATAGGTCGGTGCAACGCGCGTGATTTTCACACCCCTCGCACGGATCTATGTTAGTCTATGAGACCGTGCAGACTGTCCGTGAGTTTCACGCAGCGTGTGCCTGCTGAGTAAAACTCACGACATGTCCTATATTTGTGCGTTGTTCGCGCATCACGCACCCATTGAAGTCAATGGGTGCGTGAAAATCACGCGCAGCACACGCCAACCCTTCCGTGTGATGCGCGTGATTCGCACAACAGCAGTAAAAACTATGAATGAAAACAGAAAAGCACCACGTGCTTTTCTGTTTACAAACATACAAACAGAGTGTCATAATGATGGTGGCTGCGCGAAAATCACGCAGCCACGCATCATACGTAGCTGACACACGGAGCTGTTATGTACATTTTGCGCACGCAAAACACCACGTTTTTTTGCGCGCGCAAAACGCACACGCTCGTGTGAATCTGGCCTAACGCTGCTGAGCAGTCAGAGCAGAATGATCACGGCCTGGACAATCAAGGCTGCCACGGAAGACGAAGCAGCACTGACGGTGGCATCCGGTTGCCTAGTAGATCGTTGCTTCCTCTTGATATGAGTTCTTGCCCAAAAAAAAGTTTTTTGTGATTTTTATTTACATAGTTTTATAATAGAAAATGCTAGTTTTACTAATCATCAATTTCATCAATCCACAGTATAACATTTCGATAATGACCTTGTTCTAGTTGACTTTCCTACAGGGTGGTATTGTGGCCTTCGGCAAAGTAGACATAAAAAGTAATACAGGATCCGATGCAGTTTTATGCTGATGAACAAATCCTGTAGAACATGTATTTTGATTGACATAGTATCAATTTGTTGAATTTCTCAAGGCAACTGTCAAAAAAGTTAGTCTTAATGATGACTAGTTTTTAAGAACCAGGCATCAGTGTAACAGAAATGAGACACTTGTATTTAATATTTTTTTTAAGCTATTGTGCATGAGCATTTGTTGCAATGAGTTGTGCAATTTTTTTACTCTAAATTAATTGAAGAGAGAGAGAATTGTTTTTTCTGTTGAAATGATAATAATACAAAGACTAAAAAGAATCTATTAACATGCCCTGAAAGAGATGAGTTGTGTCTCATGTGGTTGTATACAGCATTATGGGGGAAAAAAACTACAATTGCATTTATCAGTATAGAGAGCTGTGAGACAATGGGGGAGGTGATTGGGGAGATATTTTTATATATGTCTGAAAACTCCAGGGAATGTTGCATTTGAATAAAGAGGAAAGCTGTTTGAGCGAGAGATAATCCTGAACCTGGGTTAGGGAAGAGTTGAGTGAGTCCCCAATCCATATTCCATCCCACATATTATAGTTAGCCCTTTACATAGAAACACTGCTGAGAAAACTGTCAGATTGGCGCAGAGAAGTGGTAGTGTTTTCTTTCTCTCTGAAATATCATACCAGTATGATACCATAGTACCCGATCCATTTTTATATATATATATATATATATATATATTATTTTTTTTATATATATTTTTTTTTCAAGCTAAAGAGACAAGCTGCTGTGAATCCAGGTTTTTAAATATGATTCCCAAGGAAACCCACTACATCAGCAAATATTACTTTTTTGTCCTTTATGCCCTGTTCACACAGAGTTTTTTTTCAGGCAGTAAAAATCTGCCTCAGAATTCCTTTAGAAATTTTGAGGCAGATTTTTAACTGCCAGCACATTTTTTTTCAGCGTTTTTGGCTGCGTTTTTCGCCCGCGGCCATTGAAGCTAATGCAAAACACACAGCATAAAACGCTCAGAAACTAGCGCCGCAGGTTTTTTTTGCTGAGCATTGATTTCAATGGGAGGTCAGAGGCAGAAGCAGCAGCAAGAAAGGACATGCCCCTTTTTTTTCTTCAGCAGCCAAAATTGACATTGCCTTCCATTTAACCCCTAGGCGCACCAGGACGCAACTGTACGTCCCTGCTGCCAGTGTCTTAGTGCACAAGGACGTACAGTTACTGAGTGGGTCCCGGTGCACACTGTCGGCGACAGTGTACACCGGGACCCAGGAGGTCAGCTGTCGCCGACAGCTGACACTCCACTCTTGCCGACCAGCGGTCCTTTGCCGCTGGTTTCGGCGAATTAACCCCGGTGCAATCGCCGAATTTTGGGGGTTTCTAACATATCGGCAGACCCCGGTCCGAAATCGCGGGGTTTGCCGATAGTTAGTATGGCAAACGGAAGCCAACCTTCGACTGGTCCTGATAGGCTTCCTGTCAGAGTGACAGGAAGTCACTGTGTCGTTCCCGATGCACACTGTCGGCGACAGTGTGCATCGGGAACTTGGAGATCAGCTGTCCCCGACAGCTGACACTCCAGTGTTGCCAATCAGCGGCTCATCGCCGCTGATTTCGGCAATTAACCCGTTACATGCGGGGCTCGATTGCGATCTCTGCATGTAGGGGGTTTGTAGCACATCAGCAGCCCCATTCAATTGTGGGGGCTGATGATGCTTGTGATGGCATCCGGAGGCCAGGCAACGGCCTCCGGGTCTGCCATGTATGGAAGCCTATGAGGATCAGCCTCTGCTGATCCTCGTAGACCAACTGTCAGAGTGACTGTGACGTCACACTGACAGTTGGAATACGTAGTGTAATGTGTTCTAGCAGCGATCAGAGCTGCAGGTCCAAAAAATAAAGTGTAAAAAGTAAAAGAAAAGTTAATAAACAAAAAAAGAAAGTGTAAAAAGTAAAAAAAAGTTAATAAAAATGTTTTATAAAAGTGTAAAAATAAGTTTTTGCTTTCCTATAATAAGTTATTTATTATAGGGAAAAAATGAAAACGTTAAAAAAAAGTACACATATTTGGTATCACCGTGTTCGTAACGACCCAAACTATGAAACTATAATTTTAGTTTTTCCGCACGGTGAACGCCGCAAACAAAATAAACGGAAAACTATGTCAGCATCGCTATTTTTTGGTCACCACCCCTCCCAAGATATAGAATAAAAAATGATCAAAAAGTCGCATTTACCCCAAAATAGTACCAATAAAAACTACAACCCATCCCGCAAAAAACAAGACCTCCCACAGCTTTTTTGACGAAAAAATAAAAAAGTTACGGCTCAGAATAGCGTCTCTCAGAAAATAAATTATTTTATAGAAACGTCATTTTATTTTGCAAACGCTGCAAAACTTTAAAAAAACTATACACATATGGTATCGGCGTAATCTTACCGACCGGCAGAATAAAGTAAAACGTCATTTATTGCGCACGGTGAACGCTGTAAGAAATAAAGAATTGAAAGTGCCAAAATCTTTGTTTTTTGGTCACATTAGCTCTAAAAAAGATCCTGTGGGGTCAAAATGATCACTATACCCCTAGAAAAATTCCTTGAGGGGTGTAGTTTCCAAAATAGGGTCACTTTTGGGGGGTTTCCACTGTTTTGGTCCCTCCGGGGCGTTGCAAACCCGGCATGGCACTGAAAACCAATCCAGCAAAATCTGCGCTCCAAAATCCAAAAGGTGGTCCTTCCCTCCTGAGCCCTGCTGTGGGTCCAAACATCAGTTTACCACCACATATGGGGTATTGCCGTAATCGGGAGAAATTGCTTTACAAATGTTGGGGTGCTTTTTCTCCTTTATTCCTTGTAAAAATGAAAAAATTCTATGTTTCCACAGAAAAATAGGTGATTTTCATCTTCACAGACTAATTCCACTAAATTCTGCAAAAAACTGTGGGGTCAAAATGCTAACTATACCCCTAGAAAAATGCCTTGAGGGGTGTAGTTTCCAAAATGAGGTCACTTTTGGGGGGTTTCGACTGTTTAGGTACCACAAGACCTCCTCAAACCTCAAACCTGACATGGTGCCTAAAATATATTCCTAAAAAAAGGAGGCCCCAAAATCCACTAGCTGCTCCTTTGCTTCTGAGGCCGGTGCTTCAGTCCAATAGGACACTAGGGCCACATGTGGGATATTTATAAAATCTGCAGAATCTGGGCAATAAATATTGAGTTGCGTTTCTCTGGTAAAACCTTCTGTGTTACAGATTTGTTTTTTTATTACAAATGAATTTTGGCAAAAAAAAATAAATTAGTAAGTTTCACCTCTACTTAATTCCTGTGAAACGTCTAAAGGGTTAAAATACTTTCTGAATGTGGTTTTGAATACTTTGAGGGGTGCAGTTTTCAAAATGGGGTGATTTATGGGGACTTTCTAATATATAAGGCCCTCAAAGCCACTTCAGAACTGAACTGGCCCCTGAAAAAATGGCCTATTGATATTTTCTTGAAAATATGAGAAATTGCTGCTAAAGTTCTAAGCCTTGTAACGTCCTAGAAAAATAAAAGTACGTGAAAAAAAATGATGCAAACATAAAGTAGACATATGGGGGATGTTAACTAGTAACTATTTTGTGTGGTATTACTATCTGTTTTACAAGCAAACACATTTAAATTTAGAAAAATTTTAATTTTTGCAAATTTTTGCTAAAATTTGAAGTTTTTCACAAATAAATATTGAATTTATCGACCACATTTTTTCACTAACATAAAGTACAATATGTCACGAGAAAACAGTCTCAGAATCGCTTGGATAGGTAAAAGCGTTCCGGAGTTATTACCACATAAAATTACACATGTCAGATTTGATAAAATCGGCTGTGCCACAAGGCCAAAACAGGCTGCGTCCTAAAGGGGTTAAATCAATGGAGGAAAATTTCGGTTGTTTTTTGGCAAACAATATTTCACCTATATTTCACCTAGGAGACCTTTACAACATTTCCATACTAATGATTGATGACTAATGGGTCTATATGACTGGAGGTTCATTTGCAGCTCTGCCCCTATGACGCTTACAGCTGGTAGAGCCCCATTGGCTGGTTCATGTTGACCCAATGT
The DNA here is from genome assembly GCF_050947455.1 of Rhinoderma darwinii. NCBI lineage: Eukaryota > Metazoa > Chordata > Amphibia > Anura > Rhinodermatidae > Rhinoderma > Rhinoderma darwinii. Next base: position 350,532,923 of record NC_134690.1, read on the forward strand.
GCAGCTGCCTGGGATGTGTTTTGACACATGTCCAATCCCGCCGCTGATGGAGTGTAGTAAGTGCGCGCAAGCGCACTGGGTAATAGCAGACACTGACACAGGAGAACTAGTGTCAGCCTGGATTCTGTCCTGGCTTCCTATGAAGGCATCCATGTAAGTTTTTATGGCACCAATGTTGAATATATTTATTGATATTTATATCCTGATTAATATATTTGATACACATATCTGGGATGGGGAGCGGCATGAAACTGGTCACATTGATTGACTAGTTGTATATGCATGGCCGTATATATGCTTGCGCTTTTAACATTTTTGTATGCTTGAAAAAGACACTTGTGTCAGTCGAAATGTCGCTGTTTATGGACTGTGTTAAACACTTTCATTTTTGCCAATGGGTACTGTCATCGTGTTTTTGCACTATGCACATTATAGGTCATTAGTATATGATCAGTGGGCCTCCGACATCCGGACCCCTCACCGGTCAGCTGTTCCAGCTGCCTCTGGGCATCGGATGTTATGCAGTGGCTGGTGTCGGAAGCAGATGGCTCCGTACACTGTATAGCGGCCATGCTGCAGTACTGCAACTCGGCTCCTATTCACTTGAATAGGAGCAGAGCTGCAGTAATGCAGCACGGCCGCTATACTGTGACCGGAGCCAACTGCTTCCAGCACGGACATCTGGTGCCCGTAGGCAGCTGGAACAGCTGATTGGTGCAGGGTCCAGGTGTTGGACCCCCACCAGTAATATGCTGATGACTTATAATGTGGATAGGTCATCGGTATGAAAAACAGCCCCGTGCCCATACAACTCCTTTAATTGACAGATAAATGTCATTGACTATTCCAATCTCCATAAAGTAATGGGGGTACAGCCCTACAGACAAGTGATTGACAGGGGAGATGCATACAGAGCCTGATCTGTGTGTATAGTGTATATTGTTGCTATCTTGCCTGAGGCCTCCAGCAGTACAATAGAGCTGTCATTAAATCCCATGCCCACTGCAAATCCTGCTCCAGTCTACACAGCCAAGCTAACAAGTAAGTTGCAGAAAATAAGGAGTGTTAGACTATTGTGTCTACTCTAATGGCCAGTGTAAACACTGGATCCAGGAGATAAGAAGGTAAAAAATGGAATGTCCGAGGGCGCAGCCGTACTGAAAATTGCTTTCATTTTTGTACAGTAACAACAATGTGTTGCAAGGCCGTACCGGCCCCTTCGTCAGGTTCGGTACAAGGTTAGGACTTGTACCTAACCTGACGAAGGGGCCGGTACGGCCTTGAAACACATTGTTGTTACTGTACAAAAATAAAAGCAATTTTCAGTACGGCTGCGCCCTCGGATATTCCATTTTTTACCTTCTTATCTCCTGGACCCACACAGCGGAGTTTTAGCAATCTTCGGATCGGAATTTGGGCTGCAACTGTCTTACCCAAGTGTGACTTGGACACGCATCATTACAGGGGGGACTGTATGGCGTTATCTACAGGGGGGACTGTATGGCATTATCTACAGGGTGGATTGTGTGGCGTTATCTACAGGGGGGCTGTGTGGCGTTATCTACAGGGAGAGGGCTGTATGGCGTTATCTACAGGGGGGACTGTGTGGTGTTATCTACAGGGGGGACTGTGGCGTTATATACAGGGGGGACTGTGTGGCGTTATCTACAGGGGGGACTGTGTGGCGTTATCTACAGGGGGGACTGTGTGGCGTTATCTACAGGGGGGACTGTGTGGCGTTATCTACAGGGGGACTGTATGGCGTTATCTACAGGGGGACTGTATGGCGTTATCTACAGGGGGGACTGTGTGGCGTTATCTACAGGGGGCTGTGTGGCGTTATCTACAGGGGGGACTGTGTGGCGTTATCTACAGGGGGACTGTATGGCGTTATCTACAGGGGGGACTGTGTGGCGTTATCTACAGGGGGGCTGTGTGGCGTTATCTACAGGGGGGCTGTGTGGCGTTATCTACAGGGGGGACTGTGTGGCGTTATCTACAGGGGGAACTGTGTGGCATTATCTACAGGGGGGACTGTGTGGCGTTATCTACAGGGGGGACTGTGTGGCGTTCACTACAGAGGGGGCTGTAAGGCGCTAACGCCATACAGCCCCCACTGTAGAGAACGCCATACAGCCCCCACTGTAGAGAACGCCATACAGCCCCCCCTGCAGGGAACGCCATACAGCGCCCCCCCTGCAGGGAACGCCATACAGCGCCCCCCCCCCCTGCAGGGAACGCCATACAGCGTCCCCAACCCCCCAAAAAAATGCGACCTACAGTGTTGTTGTGTCCTACAAATAACATGCATCCCATATCCACAGGATAGGGGATACATGTGCGATCGCTAGCATTGATAGGGAGAACAGGGGACTGAAAGTCCCCCCAAGTTCTCCATGACTAACCTCTGACTTCCGGCGTCTGTGTCGGCAGCTCAAGAAAAATGAAAGGAGCGCTGGTCAAGCATGCGCACAAGCGCGACCGGCGCTCCATTCATTTCCACGGAGCTGCCAACACAGAACCCGGAAGTCCGAGGTTTGTGATGGAGAACTTCAGGGGACTTTCAGTCCCCCGTTCTCCCTATCAATGCCAGCGATCACACATGTATCCCCTATCCTGTGGATAGGGGATACATGTCTTTTGTTTAATGGCAGAGCAGGGAGATACCTCCCTGCTCTGCCGTAGTGATCAGTGGCGTCCCGCTGTAGCAGCCATAGCGGCTGCTAGCGGAGCCTGCGGCCATGGTGGGGGCCCGTGCCGGCGGGCGACACGGGCCCCCTCATGCCGCGGGCCCCGTAGCGGCTGCTACGGCTGCTACGGCGGTAGTTACGCCACTGGCTCCTAGCATAACAACATCGGGTCAGCACAATTGACCACCGTTTTTTAATTTTCCTTACATTTTACAGGTTCATGCACTATGTGCACTGTGTTTCCTTTTTTCCCTACAGCGTGAGTGTAAACACTGGAGTAGTTCAAGATTTTTTTTATTCGAAGTCACTTCTTTTTAAAAAGAAATCCTGATTTAGATAATATATTTTTTTAATAATGGCAGAAACATGTGTAATATATAAAATTAACCCATTGGCAAATTAGTATTTATTAAAAATTCACACCTTTTCCTCCTCAGAAGCCCCCTCCTGTTTTCCCCCAGCCACTTGTAAACATTGAGACCGCGGGTCAGGTGCCAAATAATGGAAGCCTTTACATTGTACGGAAAGCTTCATACATTGTATTAGGCAAAGTAGCCAGGTGACCTTGTCTTGTTGGATTATCCAATGGATCTGGTGTTGTATGATGTGGTTACATGTACAGCATGGAATACACTGGACAGAGCATTCCGTACAATGTAGAGAGTCTCTCTGTGCAATACACATGCATTGTTTGAATGTGGCCATGTGCATTCTGCTGGGATGGGGGTAGGGAGGGGGAGCAGGAACAAAATTAAATTAAATGAATAACTATTGATAAATGACTTTTTTTATATAAAATTAGGTGTTTTATTTTGCTATTAGAAAACATTTTTTAAAGAAGTTGTCTGCCTTTGACAAGTTCTATTAATTTTAATGTAGTAGACGGGAATCCTCTGTTTAGGAACCCCTATATTAGCCGGAGTGAAAGGCAGCTAAAAAGAGCATCTCTCACTCTGAAGGACCCAGCTCATGCATGCATTACAAAGACAGTCCATTGACTTGTGTAATGCTTAATTTTCCCTGTGGTGGTGCTCCATGAGAATTGAACACTTGCTGCAAAGTTCCCCCCACCGATTACAGATGATTACTGGGGTTTTATATGAGAGACACCCTTTGATCAGCTTATTGTTGGTGTAGCTTTCTATTAAATAGCAAGTTAAAGCAGGGGACCCCTTTTATCCCAGACAACCACTTTGAGATTCTCCCCCAAAAAAAGCTTAATTTCACCGTTGTGTAAGGTTTCCGTTGTTTTGACAGAATCAATACTGTAGTCGACTGCGCTATTCATTCTGTCAAAACGACGGAACCCTTACAGAACGGTGACAAACGGAAACCATTTGCACAGGATCCGTCACTGGTGATGCAAAAGGAAACCTCTGGTTTCCGTTTATCTCAGTTTGGATTCCATTCATGGGTTGCCCTGACGTAAAAGTCAGACGGAACCCATGAATGGAGTCCCGACGCAGATGTGAACGAAGCCTAAAAGCAATAAAAGGTCTACATATTTTTTTTGGGGGGGGGAATATTCATTAAAGTTTATGGCCTTGCATTGTACAAAATAAGTCAATAAGCCCATAAATAAATATTTACTTACTGTACATAGACACACACATTCATAAATAATGAAGAAACCTTGTATTTAAAGGCAGAGGTGAATAGTCCCCATAATCCACACATCCATCATGTGTTAATCTTTACATTTTGACCCATGTTAGCAGAATGTACAAATAGAAGGAAAATACCAACAGGGATAAAATACAGTAGAAGGCAGGCATTATTATTGAAAAATATACAGAATATCCTGAGGTGTGGTAGTGACAATATTAATATTCACATAAAAATTATGCAGAGAGGTATATAAATTGGTTAAGATACTAATTCTATTCTATAATTATATTATTATAGTCATTTAAACATGTCTTGTATAGTACTGTTATTTGTAGTGTGTAGTGTAATGCTGCCATCTACAGCTGAACATTATATATCAGCAAGCCGCACACTCATGTTTTGTATACAGGGCATTAAAAAAGTTCTAACAGTAGAGGATAATAAATGTTAAGCAGTGAATTGTCCTGTGTTCTACTACCAGTCCTGAGAGAGGCGCTCTGACAAGCACCTTGCAAGTCATCTGTAAGATCCTAGGGTACATACACTGCAATTGTACATGTGACTATGATGATTTATCTGTCCCATATCTGCACTATAGTGAGAAAACCAAACAAGAAATATTAGTATAACAACTTTTGGAGACAGGTTTGGTTTTAACCCCTTCCCTCTTTGGCCACTTTTGACCTTCCTGACAGAGCCTCATTTTTCAAATCTGACATGTTTCACTTTATGTGGTAATAACTCCGGAATGCTTTTACCTATACAAGCGATTCTGAGATAGTTTTCTCGTGATACATTGGACTTTATGTTACTGGCAAAATTTGCCCGATACATTCAGTATTTAATTGTGAAAAACACCAAAATTTAGCGAAAAATTGCAAAAATTTGCATTTTTCTCAATTTAAATGTATCTGCTTGTAAGACAGGCAGTTATACCACACAAAAATGTTGCTAACTAACATCCCCCATATGTCTACTTAAGATTGTCATCGTTTTTTGAACATCATTTTATTTTTCTAGGACGTTACAAAGATTAGAACTTTAGCAGCAATTTCTCACATTTTCAAGAAAATTTCAAAATGCTATTTTTACAGGGGCCAGTTCAGTTGTGAAGTGGCTTTGAGGTCCTTAGATATTAGAAACCCCCAATGAGTCACCCCATTTTAAAAACTGCACCCCTCAAAGTATTCAAAACAGTATTTAGAAAGTTTCTTAACCCTTTAGACATTGTGCAGAAATTAAGGCAATATAGGTGTGAAATTTACAAAGTTCATTATTTTTTTCCGGAAATTCATTTTGAATCCATTTTTTTTGTACCACAGAAGGTTTTACCCAAGAAATGCAACTCAATATTTATTGCCCAGGTTCTGCAGTTTTAGGAAATATCCCACATGTGGCTCTAGTGTGCTACTGGACTGAAGCACTGGCCTCAGAAGCAAAGGAGCACCTAGTGGATTTTGGGCCTCCTTTTTATTAGAATATATTTTAGGCCTTTGTCAGCTTTGAACAGGTCTTGTGAAACTAAAACAGTGGAAACCCCCAACACGTGTCCCCATTTGGGAAACCCTCGAGGAATTTATTTAGGGGTATAGCAAGCATTTTGACCAGCCAGTTTTTTTGCAAAAATTTTTGGAACTAGGCCATGAAAATGAAAATCTACATTTTTTAAAATAAAATGTAGGTTTAGCTAATTTTTTTTCATTTCCACAAGGACTAAAGGAGAAAAAGCACCATAAAATTTGTAAAGAAATTTCTCCCGAGTAAAACAATACCCCACATGTGGTAATAAACGGCTGTTTGGACACACGGCGAAGCTGAGAAGGGAAAGAGCGCCATTTGGCTTTTGGAACTCAAATTTAGCAGGAATGGTTTGTGGAGGCCATGTCGCATTTGCAAAGCCCCTGAGGGGACGAAACAGTGGAAACCCCTAACAAGTGACCCCATTTTGGAAACTACACCCCATGGGGAAATTATCTAGGGGTACAGTGAGCAGTTTGACCCCACAGGTGTTTTACAGAACTTATTGGAAGTAGGCCGTAAAAATGAAAATCTACATTTTTTCAAAGAAAATGTAGGTTTAGGTATTTTTTTTCCTTTCTACAAGGACTGAAGGAGAAAAAGCACCGTAAGATTTGTAAAGCAACTTCTCCCGAGTAAAACAATACCCCACATGTGGTCACAAACATCTGTTTGGACACACGGTATGACTCAGAATGGAAGGAGCACCATTTGGATTTTGGAATGGTTTCTGGGCGCCATGTCACATTTGCTGAGCCCCTGTAGTACTATTACAGTGGAAACACCCCAAAAGTGACTCCATTTGGGAAACTGCACCCCCTGAGGAATCATTTAGGGGTATAGTTAAAATTTTGATCCCAAAGGTTTTTTGCTGAATTAATTAGAATTAAGCCATGAAAATGAAAAATATTTTTTTTTTCCAACAAGATGTAGTTTTAGATCAACATTTTTCATTTTTACAAGGAATAGAGAAGAAAAAGCACCCCAACATTTGTAAAGTAATTTCTCCCGAGTACGGTAACACCCCATATGTGGTTATAATCAGCTGTTTACATATATGGGAGCATTCAGAAGAAAAGGAGCGGTATTTATCTTTTGGAGCGTAGATTTTTCAGGAATGGTTTGCGGACGCCATGTTGCATTTGCAAAACCACTGATGTACCAAACAAAAGTGACCCCGTTTTAGAAACTACACCCCTAAAGGCATTTATCACGGGGTGTAGTGAGAATTTAGACTCCACAGGTGTTTTTCAGAAATTAATACGCAGTGGATGGTGCAAAGTGAAAATTGCAATTTCTCCACTGATCTGCCCATTCACCGCACAATATGTTGTGCCCCTAGAGAATCTTACTCCATAAATTGTTAAGCGGGTTCTCCCGGGTATGGTAATGCCGCACTGTAGGGCTAAGAAGGGAAAGACCGCCATTTTGAGCATGGATTTCTGTTTGGGGTTTTGCAGGTATTTCAGTTTATAATGTGGGGACATATGTAATCTGTGCGGAGTACATCAGGATATATGTAATCTGTGCGGAGTACATCAGGGCATAATAAGAGGGTATAATAATGGGGTAAATAATACAATTATCCATACATGTGTGTTACGATGTGAAGCGATCCGTTATGCGCAGGCCGGTGTCACACTGATAAACGGTTTTCTTTCTTATCCCCCTTCTGTAACGTTCTGCACCTTTTGTGGACTTTTTCTCCTTCGTAGTTTGAGAAATATTGCTGGGAAAGTTTTGCGCTGGTATAATACGGGCGCCCTCGCTTCCAGCAGATGTGCTGTGTCCATTCCCTTTCCTAGTTCCTAAATACTAGGGCCCTGAAACTGAAGGAATGTGCCCCTCCGGCCTGCGCATTGAGATGTTTTTTCATCACCGCATTACTAGTGCCATAACTTTTTTATTTTTCAGTTGATTGAGCGGTGTCCGGGCTTGTTTTTTGCGAGACGGGCTGTAGATTTTATTGGTACCATTTTAGAACACATACGACTTTTTGATCACTTTTTATTTCATTTTTTGGTAAAGGAAATTACCAAAAACAAGCAATTCTGGAATAGTTTTTTATTGGGGTTTTTTTTCGGCATCCACAGTGCGCCCTAAATTACATGTTAGCTTTATTCTGCGGGTCGATACGATTACGGCGATACCAAATTTATATAGTTTTTTTTATGTATTGCAGCTTTTGCACAATAAAATCACTTTTTTTATAAAATCATTTGTTTTCTGTGTCGCCATATTCTAAGACCCATAACTTTTTTATTTTTGCGTGCACAAAGCAGTGTCAGGGATTATTTTTTGCGGGACAGATTGTTGTTTTTTTTTAGTACTATTTTGGAGTAAATGTGACTTTTTGATCAGTTTTTATAGCGTTTTTTGGAAGGAGATGTGACCTAAAAACAAAGATTCTGGCGTTGTTTTTCATGTGTTTTTTTTTACGGCGTTCACCGTGCGGGATAAATTAAATAATTGTTTTGTCGTTTGGGTCGTTACGTACGCGGCAATACCAATTATGTATAGGTTTTTTTTATGTATTGCGGCTTTTGCACAATAAAATCACTTTTTTTATAAAATCATTTGTTTTCTGTGTCGCCATATTCTAAGACCCATAACTTTTTTATTTTTGCGTGCACAAAGCGGTGTCAGGGATTATTTTTTGCGGGACGGATTGTAGTTTTTATTAGTACTATTGGAGTAAATGTGACTTTTTGATCACTTTTTATAGCATTTTTTGGAAGGAGATGTGACCTAAAAACAAAGATTCTGGCGTTGTTTTTCATGGTTTTTTTTACGGCGTTCACCGTGCGGGATAAATTACATAATAGTTTTGTAGTTTGGGTCGTTACGGACGCGGCGATACAAATTATGTATAGTTTTTTAAATTTTTACGGTTTTTCCCATAATAAAAGACTTACTATGGGAAAAAAAGTCAGTTTAGCTTTATTTTTATTTGAAATGTGTGTGTTTTTATTGTTTTACCAAATTTTTATTAACTTTTTTAACTTTTTTGACTTGTCCCACTAGGGGACATGAGGGCCTGATGCCCCGATCGCTGCTCTAATACACTGCACTACATACGTAGTGCAGTGTATTAGCGCTGTCAGTTATTCACTGACAGCAGGCCTATGAGGACGCGCCACAGGCGGGTCCTCTTCGGCTCCTGTACAAGGCAGACTCGGACGCCATTTTCTGGCGTCCGATTGCCACAGCAACCCAGCGATTGCGTCACTGGGTTGCCGGTCGGGTTAAAACCTACCAGATGCTGCGCTGCATCTGAGGGGTTAATCTGCCGGATCGGAGAATAGCTCCGGTCCTAGCAGTTACAGGAGGGTGCCAGCTGTATAATACAGCTGTCACCCCGCGGTGATGGTGCCGGCTCTGCTCCTGAGCCCGCACCATCACTGCGCCATAACTGTACTGCGCTTTGCGGGAACACCTTCCGGGCAGCGCCGTATATATACGGCGGATGTCGGGAAGGGGTTAAAGGAACACTAAACCTAGTAGTGAATGATAAACGTAAACAGAAGATAAACTTTTCCACACTGTTTGTCAATCTGCAGGATTTTCCGGATGTTCCTGAAACAAACAGTCTTGAGAAATTTTGCAAAGAACACGGGTTCAGTTCTTATTGATCTCATTTTGTATTTCTAGCTGGCAGACTGCTGAGGGGAGGGGCTTAGCTGAGGGGAGGGGCTTATAGTTCCTGGTCTTCTATTGGAGACAGGGAAGTGGGAGGCTACTTCTGCAGCCAGTTGTCTTGCAGCCAGATGCAGATATAAAGGAAGGAGCAGGGAGAAATGGCTGATCTTCTGGAACACACATACAGTAAAAGGATTCTTTAGATATTTCTCTGTTTTGCAATATGAGAAAAAATAGGATCAAAGAAAAGAAGGCTATGAAAGGAGGAATTTCTGGGATTGATTTTTTTTGTGTGTTTTTTCTAATTTTAGTGTTCCTTTAAAAAGAATATTAAAGGTTGAACTTGCCATGTCTAAAACTATACGGTCTGTATAGTTACAATGTAGGAAAACTCATCAATTGAGAAAGAAAGATCTTGCCATACTGTAACATGTGGTTACTCAAGTGGTCGCCCTTTAAGAAAAACACAATCACAGACCATATTAATGTTTTATAAATTGTACTGAATACAGCTGATAACACTGTGTGTCAGGATTCTGTTGTTGTACTGCAAAATTACCGCTAGTGGCCGCTGTTTTACACTTTGAAGAATTGTGCTGCACTTTTACTCCTTACCACTGGAGGCTGCTGTTTTGCCCTTAAACTTGCCCTTAACCAAGATGGCAAATGTTGCATCGTGTGGAACCATCTTGTTTCCTGTTTGGGCCTACTTCAGACCACATGGAACACCAAACAGTGCTTGAGTATTGTGACTTGTTTCCAGTCTCCTGCTCCTGAGAACTGTCTTTGCCAGACTGTTCCTACTTCCTTGCTATTTACTACTACTCGTGTTCCACCCTCCAAGCACTGTTCCTGGGGACGTCTCACCTGGTTCTGCACTGTGCTCCGCTCGCTACTTCTGACATAGGATTCGAGCAGTGTTCGCCAGTATCGTAACACTGTGGCACAATAAGTATACAGTTACTTTCTTTATAAGGCACAGTAACCTAACACGTTACAACACATAAAATGGCGCAGTCTCTTAAAAGTGATAAGTGTGATCAACCAGATAAACCTTCAACCAATCGGGGATACCTCTCTCTACGGGTCCCTGCTTCTCTCCTGAGACTTAACCTAGGCTAGACACACTCTAAAACTTATCTCACCAGTATTACCGCCTTCTTCTCAGATGTCAATTTTTGAGATTAAGGAGAATTAATAGTGATGACACTATATTTGAACTTCAATCTGAAGAACTTTTTGAAAAATTAAGAACTAGAGGTTATCCGACTCTATTCCCTATACCGCTTGGGAAAAAGCGAGAAATAAGAATAGGGAAGAGTTACTGGGAATCACTAGAGATATCAAAAATAGTAACAGGAAAATAAATAAGAAAGAAAAAAGGTTTGTTTTTTCATTCCGACATGGCCCCATGGGTTATATTTTAAAAGCAGCGATCAGAAAGATTTGGTATACGATTGAGAGGGATCCGTTAGTCCATGAGGTAGCTGATAGACAACCAATCGTTTTCGAAGAAGTACTAACCTTAGAGATATTTTGGTGAAGGAACGCTTTGTTAACCCTCCCCCTAAAACGACATGGCTTAGTGGAATCATCCCGAGAGGTAATTATAGATGTGGACATTGTAGGTTCTGTATTCAAATTATACGGTCGAGGTACCTTAAATTGGTGGACTTGACCATGCTAGTTGATAGTGTCATCACATGTAGAACTAAATTTGTGTTATATGTCGTCATGTGCCCCTGTGGTCTCTTCTATATCGGGAAGACCATCTGCCCGATGTTTAAGAGATTTAGGGAGCATATGCGATCTATTATCACTGGCTAGGGTTCTCTACGTCTTATTGAGCATATTCTTTATCACTATAATGGTAACTCTAAATCTATGTCCTTTGCAGGTTTAATGTTCAACCCCTTCCCGCCATTTGCCGTATGAATACATCATTGAAAGCTAGCGCTTCCCGCATTTTGCTGTATCCATATGACAAATGCATGGCACCGGCTCAGAAGCTGACTCGGTGCCATCATTGCCGGATGTCAGCGGTGTATTGGAAGGGAGAGGCGAAGTTGGAAATACAAAATAGATTACATCAAGAGAGCACAGTCCCCATCCACACACCTCTATCGCCTCATTTGAGAAATAGGCATCCTCTATTTGTGAGCATCCAGTTAGGGAATATAACGGAGGAGGGCGGATTACCCAATATCTGGGTCGCAAAAGGGAGCGTAACGATCTGCAGTTCTTACCGGAGATATCACAGTTTCCTGTGTATATAAGAGTATTCTCAATATAAACAATGAAGGAGTGTCAGTCCCCACATAAAAGTATAGAGCATTCTAATCAGTGGCATAGCTATAGGGGTCGCAGCGGTCCCAGTTGCGACCGGGCCCCTAAGCCTGGGGGGCCCACGGGCCCCCGTTGCCATACAGCATGTTTCCTAACTTCTGTGCCGTGAAGCCGGCACTTCCTGGTTACGGTCACATGGTACACTTAAGCTACCATGTGAGCGTGTTGTTACGTGACACGTCTTCCAGACAAAGCAGTGGAAGAGACGATGCGGAGGACTCCAGGTAAGCTGCAGTGTAATGTATTGTAATGTATTGTAATGTAATGTATTGTGTTGTTGTAATGATAGGGGTAGGGAAACGGACAAGTGAGCCCTTATCTACCCGCCACTCTGTCCCTGTCTACTTGCAACGACCCACCCTAAGCGACGGGGTACAACTGGGCGGCGGTCCCTACGCTCAGTAAGTGCACGAGACAAAACATACAAGGGAATATAAAGCAAAGGGAAAGGGGCAGTTGCCCACAGCAACAGAGTGGTGAACGAGCCAAGTCAAACCAGGAGAGCACAAGGTACCAAACGCAGAGCAGAAGAGTAGTCAGAAAGCCAGGGTCAGAATGGAGCAGGATCAAATTGTTAGGAGCTGTAGCTGGGCCAGGAAACCACACGGAAAGAATCACAAGCAAGGAGGAACAGGAAAGGCAGGTATAAATAGACAGAGGGCGGGAGCTAGCTGAGTCTGGCCAGGCTGCGATAGGCTCTCCCACTCCTAAGCCTGCCAGCCTGAGTGGTGGAAGCTGGAGTCAGTCTCAGAGAGATAGACTCAGGTGAAGACTGATTACCTAAGGAAGTTAACCCCGAAGCTGTGCCTGGCAGATCCTTTACAGTTGTGATGCCTTGTAATGTATTGTGTTGTTTGCGGTGGAGAGGGGGGGGCGTTAAATCACAGCCCCCTCTCCTCCACCGCAAAGTGCACAATACAACACAATACAGTATAGTACCCCATGACTATGAGAGCGGGGCTGCGGCTGTGTAATACAGTCACTGCCCCGCTCCTGAGTCCTGACATGTGCGCGCCGTCAGGATGATGCGATGCGGCCGGTGCTGCACTAATGATCTGCAGCACTGAAGACAGAACATGGCGTGTGCACTACAAAACACCCCCATGTTCTGTCTTCAGTGCCTGAACCGCCGCTCATTAGTGCAGCGCCGGCCGCATCTCCTCATGCAGACCGCGCGCGCACAACCTGTCAGGAGCGGGGCAGTGGCTGTATTACACAGCCGCAGCCCCGCTCTATAACGGCGGAGATCAGAGAAACCTCTCCTCTCCGCCGCTATTCTCCTGAATGCTGCGATCAAAGCGGACTGCAGCATTTAGGGTAAAATGAGAAGGGGGATGCCCCTGGATCGCATCACAGGGAATTCCTGTGACGCGATTAAGGGACATACCATATATGGGCAGACAGCCCAGGGTCCATTAAAGGACCCCAGGGCGGTCCTACCATATTTTCTGTTGTTAGGGCATACTTAGGTATGTCCTAACTGCCTGTGTACTATCAGTACACAAGCTAATGTACTGGCATATAGATATATGCCAGTACATTAAAGTTTAAAAATAAAGTAAAAACAAAGTAATGTTAAATTTAAAAAAATACACATACACCTTTTTTACAATAAACATTAAAATAAGTCTCAATACATCAAATATACACATAATCGGTATTGGCGCGGGCGTAATAACCTGCACAACAATTTTTTTGCATCATTTAGGATGTGTACTCTGTAAAAAAATAAAATAAAAATTGCTTTCTATCACTTAGGCCCCATTCACACGACCGTGCCCGCAATCACGGCCCCGCGATTGCCGGCACGGCCGGCCGCCGACTGCCATTCGCATTTTCGGGCCGTGTTCCCATACAAAGTATGGGAGCACGGCCCGCAAAATGCAAAAGAACGGACATGTTCCATAATTTTCGGAACATTTCTATGGCACGGACACCTTCCCGTAGTGCTACGGAAATGTGTCCACGCTCAATGAAAGTGAATGGGTCCATTTTTGCGGACCGCAGTTGCGGTCCGAAAAAACGGATGTTATTTACGGTCGTGTGCATGGGGCCTAATTGTGAGGCACAAGGTGCGATGATGAATTTAACCTCCATGTGCCTCATATTAATAGTAATTAACCCCATCATGTACCTCACACATTAACCCGTTATGACTGAGAAACATGATGGGATTAATACTATTAATGTGAGGCACATTCAAAATTCATCACACCTCGTGCCTCACATTAGAAAACGAAAGAACTTTTTTTTTTTCTATTACTGTTGGCAAAGTAAACGAAGTATCGGTATCGAAGTCCAAATTTTGGTATTGTGAAATCCCTACACTGTGGGTCGCGTCCCCCTGGGGGTTCGTGTGAAGACCTCCGGGGGGTCGCGAGTCACTCACCGAGGTCCCGGTTCCATTCAATGCTGGAGCAAGGAGCTGACATCGCCTTGATACAGCATTCACGGTGTCGGACGAGCGAGGACACATCGGCACCAGGCGACAGAGGCTACAGTTGATTCTGCAGCAGCATCAGCGTTTGCAGGTAAGTCGATGTAGCCTCTGTCGCCTGGTGCCGATGTGTCCTCGCTCGTCCGACACGATGCAGGACCTGGGGCAGGAAGTGACGTCACAGCGTGATCTCTCGAGAACACGCTGTGTGTCTGTGCACTGCCAGAAGCTGGGTGTTAACGAAGAGAAGTGGATGATGCTGATTCGTCAGCATCATACACTTCTATTCACAACGCCCAGCTAGTAAAACAAGTAAAAACGCCCAGATGTACACACACAATACACGCCCACTTGTACATAACTTTAAACACGCCCAGTTGTACTTAAGAAAGGCTCATTTGCATAAATATAAAAATGCTCATAACTTGGCCAAAAATGCTCGTTTTAAAAAAAAAAAAACTTTACTGTAATCTACATTGCAGCGCCGATCTGCTGCAATACGAGATAGGGGTTTGAAAATCTGGTGACAGAGCCTCTTTAAACCACACAGACAGGGTAACTTCTACAAGAGCAAATCACATCCATATGCTGACAGGCAATGAGGCAAACAGGGTAGCAGTGCAGAGTACTCAGCTGTATCCAGGCAGAGATTCAGTGTCCGTTACCAGTGAGGTGTCTCTCACTGTCTGCAGGCAGTATGCAGTCCGGTCGGTCCTGTTGGGGTCTGTGAGCTGACGTCTGTGGGTAAGTACTGCAGATCCTCCTTGTTTACTGAGTGGAGCCTTGCTGCCAAGGGATCCCCACCTCCCACGGCTCTATCTCCTTAGGCCCCATGCACACGAACGTGCTTTTGCGGTCGCAATTCCCCCGAAAATCCACGGGAGAATTGCGGCCCCATTCATTTCTATGGGGCCATGCACACGGCCGTGATTTTTACAGTCTGTGCACGGCCCAGGAGCCCGCACCGCAGAAAGAACGGGCATGTCTTATTACGGCCCTCTTCTGCGGTCCGGGCTCATTGAAAACAATGGCCGCGGCCAAGTTCATTGCCCGCGATTTGCGGGACGGCTTGCGGCTGACAGTCCGCTGCCGGCCGGCCCGAAAATCACGGCCGTGCACATGGCTACGGTCGTGTGCATGAGGCCTTATGCTTCACTTCCCCTCTAGCGTGTCAGGGAAGGAGGCCTGAGGTCTCGTGGCCTAGCTCTCAAGATGGCGGGCTGTGGCTCCTCCACCTCCCAGAGCGGTCTCACGCCCACCTGTTGGGCCGACTTCGGCGGTCAATATGGCGCTCCCCCGGCAGAGTAATGTTGTCATCGGGATATCCAGTCGTCTCCGGCCACTAAAAACTCGGGATGCACGGTTTGGAGACTGGATTCTGCAGCTGAGTGCAAGAGCTGGATTAAAACGCGGCCATCCTGGATGTCCCGCCCACCGGAAGTTCGGGATTCTTTTATTACTTCACATCAGAGCCTCTGCAATTGTCAAACCAATACTTTGTAAATCACCAAATTAGGCCACAATTTCGCATGGTACTCTTTCACTCCTGAGCCCTGTCAAATGTTCAGGCAAAAGACTAGGGCCCCATGTAGGGTGTTTCTAAAACCGGGAAACACAGCATAATAATTAGAGAGCTGTCTTGTTATGGTGGCACAATCTGGGCACCACATATTGACATATCTATGGAAAAAAAGCCATTCTCACTCTGCAACATCGAGTGCACACTAGTTTCTGCAAAACACCTGCGGGGTTAACATACTCACTACACCCCTAGGTGAATACCTTGAGAGGTGTAGTTTCAAAAATGTTGTCACTTCTGGGGGGTTTCCACTGTTTTGGTCCCACATGGGCTTTGCAAATGCGACATAGCGACCAGAAACGAATCCAGCAAAATCTGCACTCCAAAAGCCAAATGGCGCTCCTTCCCTTCTGAGCCCTGCCGTGTGCCCAAACAGCAGTTTATGACTACATATGGGGTATTGCCATACTTGGGAGAAATTGCTTTACAAATGTTGGTGTTCTTTTTTTTTTTATTTGTTGAGAAAATGAAAAATTTTGAGCTAAAGCTACATCTTATTGAAGAAAAGGGATTGTTTTTATTTTCACTGACCAATTCTAATGAATTCTATGAAACACCTGTGGAGTCAAAATGCTCACTACACCCCTAGATTAATTCCTCAAGGGGTGTAGTTTCCTAAATGGAGTCACTTTTTGGGAGTTTTCATTGTTCTGACCCCTCAGGGGCTTTGCAAATGTGACATGGCCTCCGCAAACCATTCCTGCTAAATGTGATCTCCAAAAGCCAAATAGCGCTCTTTCCTTTCTAAGCCCTGCTGTGTGTCCCAACAGCCGTTTAGGACCACATGTGGGGTATTGTATTACTCGGGAGAAATTGCTTTACAAATTTAGCTTTTTCCTATTTAGTCCTTGGGGAAATTTAAAAAAATTAGCTAAACCTACATTTTCTTTGAAAAAATGTAATTTTAATTTTCACGGCCTACTTCCAATACTTTCTGCAATAAACCTGTTGGGTCAAAATGCTCACTATACCCCTAGATAATTTCCTTGAGGTGTGTAGTTTCCCAAATGGGGTCACTTTTGGGGATTTCTACTGTTTTAGCACCGCAAGAGCCCTTTAAACCTGACATGGTGCCTAAAATATATTCTAATAAAAAGAAGGCCCCAAAATCCTCTAGATGCTTCATTGCTTCTGAGGCCTGTGCTTCAGTCCATTACCACACTAGGACCACATGTGTGATAGTTCCTAAATCTTCAGAACCTGGGCAATAAATATTGAGTTGCAATTCCCTGGTAAAACTTTCTGTTACGAAAAAAATTGATTAAATATGAATTTCTGCAAAAAAAATGAAATTTGTAAATTTCACCTCTACTTTGCTTTAATTCCTGTGAAACGTCTAAAGGGTTAAGAAACTTTCTAAAGGCTGTTTTGAATACTTTGAGGGGTGAAGTTTTTAAAATGGGGTGACTTAATGGGGGTTTCTAATATATAAGTCCCTCAAAGCCACTTCACAACTGAACTGGTCCCTGAAAAAATAGCCTTTTGAAATTTTCTTGAAAAATTTGAGAAATTGCTGCTAAAGTTCTAAGCCTTGTAACGTCCTAGAAAAATAAAAGAATATTCAAAAAACTATGCCAATCTAAAGTAGACATATGGGGGATGTTAATTAGCAACAATTTTGTGTGGTATAACTGCCTGTCTTACAAGCAGATACATTTACTGTAAATTTAGAAAAATGCTAATTTTTGCAATTTTTTCAAAAATTTGGGTGTTTTTCACAATTAAATGGATGGTGTCATGATTTATTTTATTATTATTATTATATTGCTTTTAATATAATATTAACAAAAATTTTATTTAATTGTGTTCTCATTTTTTACTCTTTAATGTATTCTTACTTTTACTTCTTTATGGGGGCTGCAATTTTTTTTTCATCTCTGTATGTGTCGATTAACGACACATACAGAGATGCTATATGGCACATACAACCCCATAGAGAATGCGAACGGGAGCCGTTCCATTCTTAGTTGCGTGCGCTGTCTGTGTGGAAACGGCACATGCGCCGCTCCCACACAGACTAAAATGAAGCTCGTTTGTAGAGCGAAATCAGGCACCATTTTCATGTGGACTGGAAGCCGCTGCCGGACAATAAGGTAATTTATGTTCGTGTATGATGTGTGTATTATGTTCGTGTATGTTCGTGTTATACTGTCTGCTGAGCTCTGTATCTAATCCTCCTAGCACTGTGCAGTCGCTCAGAAAATGGCGGCACACAGTGTAGGAGGTTTGAAGACATTCAAACCCTTCCTTCTTCTGGCACTAGCCAGAAGAAGGGAGGGGGGATTGTGTGACACTAGAGGAGAGTGTGTCCACCCCAAATTTGCAGCATAAATCAATGAGGTTACTTTACCACAGTGACCATACTGCAATTTTGGGAACTGCTCACTCTAGTGGCCAGCACATGGAAATGTTATAAATTAGAATCTATTTTATAATATTTCCTGACTTGTAAAAAAATTAAAACAATGTGTAATCACTTAAATACTAATTGTTTAACTGAAAAAAATAATAATAATTTCGAGCAACACATTCCCTTTAATCCTTTTAGCTAGACTAAATAAAAGTTATATCTTAGTTTATTTCCACACATTTATTTGATAGCCTGGAAAGCTGGGTATTTTGTGTGCTCCTGCACAGCTGTCCTTTTTTGTAGGTAGTGCCACACAGCCCACAGCCCCCTTGTAGATAGCAAACCCCCCACCCCCCTTCCAGCATATATAGCGCCACTCCAGCTCCCTGAAGGAGCGCTACTTGATGTCTGTCCATATATGGACAGTGACATCAGGGGAAACTCCTGAAGCTGAATCCCCGTCCACAGCATTGGCGACGCTGTGACTCTCGATTCCACTCCAGGAGAAGCTCCTGTCGTCTGGGTCCATGATGTCCATAACGTCATTGGCTTCTTCTGGAGTGGAATTCCCCGGCAGAGCGTCGGCAACGCTGTGACCGAGGATTCCGTTTCAGGAGTTTCCCCTGATGTCACTGTCCATATATGGACAGAGACATCAAGCAGCGCTCCAGGAGCATAATCCCCGGCCACATGGGGATTCCGCTCCTTCAGGGAGCTGCAGTGGTGCTAGTAGACAGCAGAGCAGGGAGATACCTCCCTGCTCTGCTATAGTGCCGTCGCTACCGCTATAGCAGCCGCAGCAGCAGCTAGCAGAGCGCCACCGACTTCAAGTCCAGTGTCGCCTCTAGCAGCCGCTATGGCTGCTACAGCGGTAGCGACGGCCTCTAAGTGAAGAAGCGCCCGGGCGGAAAGGCAACTGCCTAAGGCCGGCCCTGGGTGCAGTTAGCGAGTGGCACCCCTCTTGCAGTGTGGTGGCTGGCGCCCTGTACGACCGCACTGGTCGAACGTATCTAAGGTCGGCCATGGTTCCACCTGTTGCTGTACAGATCATAGCAGCCACATCTAGTACCTCACGGTTTACCTGCTCTCTCTCCAAAAGGCACCAAAGCTCTCCCTTGTATGGGCTCGCTTCTATCAACATGGTGGCGCAGTGCATCAGCATCATTACACTCCGTCTCCTGCCAGCACCAGGCTCCCCCTGGACACGTTAGTCATCCATACCTTTCCTATCACATTTCCCCCACAAACCTCTCATTCCTTTGTATAGCGACAGCGCTGCATTTCAAACAGCGCCGCAGGGCACCAAGACCTGCCTTCATATGACAAACATATACAATGCAACACAACATCATTACCATGAAATGCCTGAACAGTCTATCAGCAGCCTTCAGTCCTTTCTTTAAAGTAACTATTTACACAAAGAATATTTGTACAGTCCACAGGCTGTGAATGGAAGTACTTAGTTCACCCTCCTTACAAGCTGACCCTGGGCAATACCTCTGCTATATAGTAAATCTGGATCAATAGTCCTTCTTGAAAACCTAAAAGTAAACAACGACCCCTGACCACTGTTTCCTATCAATGGGGAGCTGATCTTTGGGGTTTCCTGCTTAGCCGCTGCTACAGAGATGAATCAAGTCAATTCCAGTATCACAAGTTCTCCAGAAAAAGAGACCTTACTTATATCTATGGACTATGTATGGCCATGTTCACTGTAGTTTTGCATCTATGATAACAACAACGATCCATGTGCCAGGTCATGAAATTTCTGTTCACACATGGAAAAAATGTTACCGTTACATTGATTTGAGTGTTGTTTTTTTTTTTTTTCGTTTTCTTATTGAATTCAATGGGAAAAACCACTACTGCTTGTAACTGCAGTTACTACACTTTTTACATGTGGTACTGCACCTGTGATTTCATATAAACAGCAATAAAGTGTTCATTTAAAAAAAAAAAAATATATACAGATGTAGCCATCATTATCTTGACTTTTCACACATTAAATATACAGTGGCAGCAAACTTTAACTTGACTTTTTCAATGGCTTTTGCTGTGTGACATCACGCTACAGCAAGTTATCAGTCAAGATAAACTTGGCTACATCCGTAAGTCAATGATCAGATTTGCTTTGTTTTTTGTTGCAGTCTGTCTGGTGCCAGGTGGTCATGTGGTACCTCCATATTTGGCCCTAGAAGCAATGCTTCAAGGCAAGAAGAACTCTATAAAGCTGTGTCGCTAGTTCCCCTCCCCTTAAGATTTCGGCTATGTTCACACAGGGCAGATATGCTGCGGCCTACTAGCATTAAATCTGTTGTGGAAAATCTGGAGTATTTACGCTACGTATGAACTTTGAATCATTGTATAGCCCCAGCCTAAAAAAATTACCTCTCCAACAGAATGATATTTTTATTGAACAGTAGATGGCGATGTGTCATTATAAATGTTACATATTGTACATCAGGTCAAAATATTTTCATGCATTTTTATTCAACGTTCTACTTGTTTATATTTTACCTACTGTTATATTTTCTACTACATTTTATTTAATTTTTTTTAGGCTCTGCTCAAATCTCCTTCATAGATTGAGTGTATTTACACTAGCCATGATGCTCTGGATGATCCGCCGTGTCACAGATACCAACAGCGCCTGACAGATTCAGGCAGTACAGCAGGGAGTAGGCTATATGTGGAGGGATATGCATATAAAAACCTATAAAGCACATATACAGGGTTTTTTTTAGAATGGCAGCCTATGGGTGACATATCCCACTGTATGCAGATACAGTGAGATGCGTTGAAGCCTTCCGTCAGAAGTATACGTAGGGTGTCCTCCCGACGTATACCTCCAACATAAGCACTGGAGGTATAAGATATTATACAAAGTTACTTATATTTATTTTTACTATTGATATATGCACAGTTTGTAGAAAGACTAGTAACCATTTAAAGAGGCTCTGTCACCAGATTATAAGTGCCCTATCTCCTACATAATCTGATCAGCGCTGTAATGTGGATAACAGCAGTTGTTTTTGTTTTGCAAAACGATAATTTTTTAGCAAGTTATGAGCAATTTTAGATTTATGCTAATTAGTTTCTAAATAGACAACTGGGCGTGTTTTTACTTTTTACCAACTGGGCGTTGTACAGAGGAGTGTATGAGGCTGACCAATCAGTGACCAATCAGCGTCATACACTTCTCATTGTTTCAGCCCAGCATGATCCACAGCACAGTGTGATTGTGCAGCGAAAGAAGCTGGTCCCCATCTCCTTCCTAGGAGACACCAGCGCTTACTTCCGCTCCGGTCCGCTGTCTCCCATAGGGTGCGCACGACACGCTCGTGCCCGCTCTTTAAGAGCCAGCGCGCGTACATGAAAACAATCATCATCATCAACTCACATGATTTCCTGGACTATAAGAAGGCCTCTGCCCTTCTGATCCTTGCCTGAGCGTGGTTTGTCATATCCTAGTTTGTCTAAGCAAATGGTCTCCTAGTGTTTTCCAGTTCCAGTGTTCCCTGTTCCTGTATCCTGTATCCCGTGCTATCCTGGTCAAGTGCCGTATCTACGCCTGTCCTGCTGCTTCACGCCTGACGTCTAGCAGCTGCCTAGTCCTAGCCGAGCTGCCACAGGTACCTTATACGAACTGTGGACTGTGACCTGCGCCCTGTTGGCCAGCTGCCATACCGCCAAGGCGGTACGGCCCAGTGGGTCCGCGAACCCAACGTGACAATATTTCTGGTTAGGACAGCTACAACACATAGTGAGGAGTAGGCAGTCAGAGATTTTGGAGTATGTTGGCAGGAATACTGAGTGATCCTTCATAACATGAAGTGCTAAAGTCGGGACAATTAAAGAAGAATTGGTTTAAAATATAATGGTCAAATTATGGGATAAAGTAAAGAGAATTTTCCAAAGTTCAGGGTCACTAATAATCACGACTATGTTTGGCAATAGGAATTTAACAGAGGTAAATAAAATTGGGCAAGGGAGTGTCTGCAGTGGAGGATCATCAATAGGGCGGTTTGGTCGGTGGTGTCGCTAGCACCGGAAGGGGCCCTGGTGCTAGTGACAGGGGCGTAACTAAGGTTGGGGAAGGCAGGGCACAATTAGGTGGTAGGGAAGGGGGGCGCCGCAGAGCAGCTGATCACTGCTGATAGGCGCCCTGTATGTCGGACACCTGCAGCAGCAATCAGCGTTAGGAAGAGCCAGGAGTTCATGCGGCGGCGTGCTGACTGGGGTCTGTGACGGCCTGGGAATGGACCAGTCCAGTCACCTAACCTGTCATCTGATGTCACGTCAGTGACATGAGGTCAGATGACTCAGGTCAGGTGACTGGACTGGTCCACTCCCGAGCTGTCACCGACCCTAGTCAGAAGGAACTCTGCAGCTGCCTGCGCCGCATGACCTCCTCGGCTCCTCCGGTGAGTCACGTCAGGCAGAGCAGAGAGTGGTAGCGGTAGGCTACTGCTCTCCACTCTGTATACAGTGTAGCGCTAAGTACAAGGGGGGGAGTGTGGCGCTATTTACAAGGGGGGGGAGTATGGCGCGATTTACAAGGGGGAAGAGTGGTGCTATCTACAAGGGGGCTGTGTATCGCTATTTACAAGGGGAGGGAGTGTGGCGCTATTTGCAAGGGGGGAGTGTGGCGCTATCTACAACAGGGGCATCGGGCTGTGTGTGGCACTATCTACAAGGGGGGCTGTGTGGCGCTGTTTATAAGGGGGCTGTGTGGCGCTGTTTACAAGGGGGCAGTGTGGCGCTATTTACAAGGGGGGGGCAGTGTGGTGCTATTTACAAGGGGGCAGTGTGGCGCCATTTACAAGGGGGCACTGTGGCGCTATTTACAATGGGCAGTGCGGTGCTATTTACAAGGGGGCTGTGTGGTGCTATTTACAAGGGGGCGCTGTGTGGCACTATATACAAGGGGGAGCGCTGAGTGACACTATATATGAGGGGGGAGGTGCTGTGTGGCACTATCTATAGGGGTCTGTGTGTGATGCTATCTACACGGGTCTGTGTGGCACTATCTACAGGGGGTCTGAGTGGTGCTATCTATAGGGGGGCTGTGTGTGATGCTATCTACAGGGGCTGTGTGCCCCTATCTATAGGGGCTGTGTGTGGTGCTGTCTACAGGGTGTGTGTGATGCTATCTATAGGGGGGTGTGATGCTATCTACAGGGGCTGTGTGTGGTGCTATCTACAGGGGACTGTGTGTGGCACCATCTACAGGGAGCACTGTGTGGTGCTATCTACAGGGGGCACTGTGTGGCGCTATCTACAGAGGGCACTGTGTATGTGGTGCTTTAATTTACAGTGTTTGACACAATCATATTCAGGGGAACCGTGTCTGGTACTATTTTTTTTCAGGGGCACAGTGTATGGTACTATCATATTTAGGGGCAAGTGTGTGGCATCATGATTTTATCTTCGTTTATAGGAGTGGAAATGTTGAAAAAGTGAGGAGCCGAAGACATCTGAGTGGCAAATTCTGCAGAAATGGGTCATGGCCGAGAGAAGACATCATGAAGTCTGGACCCGATGGAGAAGAAAATAGGAAAAATAACTACTAGAATCTGAGGAGACGTCACCTGTGAGTCACTAGATTTATAGGGAATCTGTCACCTCTCCTGACGTGTTTATTATAGGAAATCCTTGTATTTCACATAATGTATTTGTGCAGTCCAGGACTGATAGACAAATGTGTGTTACAATACCCCTTGTCAGGAGGATGTGTCCCTACACAGTGTGATACTGTCAGTGATGGTTGAAGACTGTCAGTATGTAGGGACATAACCCTGTGACAAGGGAAATTATAACACCCAATTGTTAATGCTTTCACAAGAAGGTAGTGTTAACAATAGTTACGGCACGGCAGGGCGGCGGTGCAGAAGGAGGGCCCAAGTTTGGGTAGCAGCCCAGGGCCTATGGTCTACTTAATTCGCCACTGAGTTTCTGGGGGAAATATGGTTTGAAATATATTGCACAATTTATGCAACGTTCCGCCTAAAGTTAAAAATGTTGTGTCAAGACTTTATAAGAAATTATTAACAACCAGGGTAAGAGGCATACAAAATAAAGTGATGAAAAAATGGGAAGTGTGGGATACTTAGATAATAAGCAGGAATGGGATAATTTTGTGTAGGGACTTCAGGGGGTTTCCTTAAATAAGGCACGTGTAATTTCGCTGTTTTTTATTGTTAACAGACTGTATGATACCCCTAAAAAAGTATGAAAATTTCAGACGGGAATATCAGTTGTCCTAAATGTAATTGGCCCATGACGGGGTTTATTCATATGTTTTGGTGCTGTGCCAGGGTTACTAAATTCTGATGAGAGGTCATAACACAAATACAGGAGGGCTTCAAAGTGACAATTTCAGATGATTAATCAATCTGCCCACTGAGGAATGTGTAGCAGATGCAGCTCTCGTAAATCTTCTGTTTATGGCTAGACTGGTGATTGCTAGAAGGTGGATGTCATTAAACTCGCAAGAGGTAAGGGAGTGGTAAATAATAATAGTTAAAGTCATCAATTTTGAGTCGGGTATCTATAGGAATTGAAGTAACAGTACGAAAATATTAATTCTTGGGTGTCTGGATCCGCTTCATGTTACCAGGAGGGAAGCAGGGGTTAATCCCTAAGTTAAAACTATTGGAATGAGTTACTGGCTGGTGTTGTCATTTCTTTTTTTTTTCTCTTTTTTTTTTTTGTTCTTTCGTCTATCCGGATGGGCGGGCAATAAAAATATAAATATAATGGTATGTGATGCTTTTACTTAATTGCATTAGTAAAAAAAAAAAAATTGTAGTTCCACAGTATCTAGAGATTTACGCATTTCTATCACAATTTCTAGGCTGAAATTCAGGCAGCAATAATAAAAAAGGACAACAGACAAAAAGAGATATTACATGTTTAATAGGCAGAATACATGTGTCGCCATGGACAGCTTCTGCATGCAATATCAGAGAACTTAACAAGAAGTATTCAGTAGGACTGATCTTGCTATTAGTTCCCTATTGTGCTGCAGAAACCTTTTCTCAGCTCTTTGATGTTTCTCCATGGTACAAAAAGAACTTCAAATGAGCACCTCTGTAAAAAAAAAAAGAGGAAAAGTAAAACACATTACATTGCAATTTTTTTTTATATCCTCAGTATCTTAAAGTGGTTTCCCATGAGGGACATTTATGACATATCCACAGTATATGCCATAAATGTCAGACAGATGCCGGTCCCACCTCTGGGACACGAACCTATCTCTAGAACAGGGCCCCCTAAACCACTTTCCAGCTTTTTGTGCTCACGCTGACTCCCAGCCACTTACTGATTAAATGGTCAGAAGTTACGGAAACAGTGTAACTCGCTGAGCTGCGCTGTTTCCGTAACTCCCATAGTAGTGAATGGCAGTTACGGAATCAATGTAGCATGCGAGTTACGCTGTTTCCGTAACTACTATTCAGTTCTATGGGAGTTACAGAAACAGCGCAGCTCAGCGAGTTACGCTGTTTCCATAATTCCCCACCATGTAATCAGTAAGTGGCCGGGAGGCAGTGTGAGCACCAAAAAAGCTAGAACGGGATTTAGGGGACCCCGTTTTAGAGATAAGTGCGGGTCCCAGAGGTGACTAGACTTTCATGTCTAATGAAAGTGTTGGGTGAAGACCATGTTGCTGTCCTGCATAAATGGTCCATTGGAAGCGAAGACGATTCTGCCCAAGAGGTAGATATGGCCCAAGTAGAGTGGGCCTTAGGAACTGGCATTAGTGCAAACCCTAGAGCAGAATATGTTTCTTTCATGGTATTCTTAATCCATCTTGACTTATAGGCCTTTTTTCCTTTTTTCCTTTGTTTGTACTGAATAAGTAACGTGGAGATTTCCATGTTTCCTGACTGCCTGGGTATTGGAAAGATATATTCTTAGGCATCAGGCCACGTCTAGGTAGTAGTAAGTGACAGTTAGGATCCTCTTCTGAATTACATTCCGGATTAAGTACCGGAAGCACCAAGCACTGGTTTAGATTTTCAAAGGTCAGCAATTTCGGGCGAAAGGTTGGTAACAATCTCAGCACCACTTTATCAGATAAGAAGGTTAGGTAGGGCTTGCGGCAGGATAAAGCCTTTAGCTCTCCAACTCTTTTGGCCGATGTTCTGGCCAATAGGAAGCAGACCTTGAAAGAAAGCTGTTTTAGAGAAACCAAGTCCAGAGGTTCAAAAACTTCAGAACATAGAAACTTAAGCACCTGGGAAAGGTCCCAAGGCGATACTGGGTGTACTACTCTAGGTCTCAGCCCTGATAAATCTTTTAATCATGGAATCCCTAGAGCAGTGGTTCCCAACCTGGGTGAAGCGAGAGCCCTCCAGGGGTGCCACGACACTCTTCTGATCCACTGTCATGGATTTTTATATATATATATATATATATATATATATATATATATATATATATATATATATATATCAGAAAAAGAATGGCGACAGCACACTGCGACACTAATGCCACCTAAACCACAAAATATAAATAAATATGCACTAAAGCTAAATCTACTTATAATAGGGAGGTTCTTAGTGCACATTTTGATCAAAAAGTGTTTGCCCACCTGCCACGACAAGGCGACCTCTGTAAGGTGGGAACCTACGCTATTATAAGTAGATTTAGCTTTAGTGAATATTTATTTATATTTAGTGGTTTAGGTGGCATTAGTGTCGCAGTGTGCTGTCGCCATTCTTTTTCTGCTGTATATTTGCAGTCACAGGTGTCCTGCACCTGTATACACATTTTGTATCATTTTGTTGGAATGTGCTGTTCAAACTTTTGTTGTGTTTATGTGATTCATATATGTGGGGTTAGTGACTGCCTCCATTTTTGTTCTTGCAGTCCTCCCATTCTGCCCTGGGTGATTTTAATTAGTTCAATGCTGGATCCTACCATCCCCAGGTATATATGTAGGCTTAGTCCCAGTTCTGGGTGTATGTGCAGTGTAGGTTCCCACCTTACAGAGGTCGCCTTGTCGTGGCAGGTGGGCAAACACTTTTTGATCAAAATGTGCACTAAGAACCTCCTTATTATAAGTAGATTTAGCTTTAGTGTATATTTATTTATATTTAGTGGTTTAGGTGGCATTAGTGTCACAGTGTGCTGTCGCCATTCTTTTTCTGCTGTATATTTGCAGTCACTGGTGTCCTGCACCTGCATACACATGTTATATCATTTAGTTGGAATGTGCTATTCAAATTTTTGTTGTTTATGTGATCCATATATATATATATATATATTTATTTATGTTTTGTTTTTTTTTTGTTTTTTATTTATTTATTTATTTATTTTTATTTTTTTCCATGACAGTGGATCAGAGGAGTGTCGCGGCTACAACTACAAGCTCCGCCTCCGTCACTTACTTCAACTATGCTTGTAGCAGACATGATGCACGCACATTTGCTACAAGTACCGGCAACCACTTCCCGCCAGAAGAGCCTGACGGGTGGAGAGGACTCGGAGCCATTAAAGCTGCTGGGCAGGGTAAGGATTTATTCCTTCCCTCGCAGTAAGAACACTTTTGGGCTGTTACAATCACATCTCTATGATGTGATTGTAGCGGCATTATAGTGTGCTCACTGCAGGGGAAGGAATTAACTTCTTTCTCTGATGGAGGGGCTGATGGTCACTTTACTGGGGGAGGGGCTAGTGGTCACTTTACTGGTGGGAGGCTAATGGTCACGTTACGGGGAGCTGATGGTCACTTTACTGGAAGGAGCTGATGGTCACTTTACTGGAGGGGGATAATGGTCACTTTACTGGGGGGCTGATGGTCACTTTATGGGGGGCTGATGGTCACTTTATGGGGGGCTGATGGTCACTTTACTGGAGGGGGCTGATGGTCACTTTACTGGAGGAGGCTGATGGTCACTTTACTGGAAGGGGCTGATGGTCACTTTACTGGAAGGGGCTGATGGTCACTTTACTGGAAGGGGCTGATGGTCACTTTACTGGAAGGGGCTGATGGTCACTTTACTGGAAGGGGCTGATGGTCAATTTACTGGAGGGGGCTGATGGTCACTTTACTGGAAGGGGCTGATGGTCAATTTACTGGAGGGGCTGATGGTCACTTTACTGGGGGGTTGAGGCTGATGGTCATTTTACAGTGAGTACTGGGCTGATGGTCATTATACTGTGAGTGAGAGGCTGATGGTCATTATACGGTGAGTGGGGGGCTGATAGTCATTTTGCTGTGAGTGGGAGGCTGATGGTCATTTTACTGTGAGTGGGGGCTGATGGTAAATTGACTGTGAGTAGGTGGACTGATGGGCATTTTATTGTTAGTAGGGGACTGATGGTCATTTTAGTGTGGGGGGGCTGATGGTCACTTTACTGGAGGGGGCTGATTGTCACGCTACTGTGACTGGGGGCTGATGCCATTATACTGTGAGTGGCGGGCTGATGGTCATTTTAGTGTGAGTGGGGGGCTGATGGTCATTTTAGTGTGAGTGGGGGGCTGATGGTCATTTTAGTGTGAGTGGGGGGCTGATGGTCATTTTACTGTGAGTGGGGGCTGATTGTCTTCAAGTGTTTTTTTTCCTCTTAACTCCCATTGAAATTAATAGGAGTCAGAAAAAACTGTGGCGCTCATTTGGAGTGCTTTTTTTGCCTGCGTTTTTTTGCATTAGCTTCAACTCCTTAAAAAAATGCAGGCAGAAAACGCAGAAAAAAAATCATCAAATAACGCTGTAAAATAAAAATCTGACTCAAAATTGCTGCAAGAATTTTTAGGCAGATTTTTTCTGCCTTACAAAAAATTCAGTATAAACATATCCTAAGAATGTAGTGATTGTTTTTAGCTGTTTTTTGTCTTTTTCTTAACAATTTTTGGTAGGGGTGCCCTGAGGAAATTTTTTTTTCCAGGGGTGCCTCGAGCCTGAAAAGGTTGGGAAACTCTGCCCTAGAGATAGGGAGTCCGAGACTGGCTGATTTGTAACTGGCTGGTTAGTAACCTAAGGGTGCCGGTGCTTAACCCCTAGAATGAATCCTTCCTAAAGAAAGTCTAGAATTTATGAAATGGAATGTAATATTGGATCCAGATGTTTAGAGATACAGTAACTGCTTAACACTGACATGATAAGACGGCTGAGGTCCTTGCATGTCTGGCTACACTGAAACACCAGATTGTGAAGTAGAGGGAGCTTCGAGTAGGGACTCTGACCCATTTGACTGAGCTGTGTGTACCAAGCCTTCTACAGCCAAGATGGAATTCTGGCTATTATGGACGCCTGTTCCTGCCGGATCTTTGTTAGGACTCTCGGTATGATGGCTACTGGAGGGAAAATGTAGGCCAGTGTGAAATCCCACCTGATTGACAGGGCATCCACCACAAGAAGCTTTTTGTGCATTCGGTAGGTCATCAGTATGAAAAACTGCCCTATGCATGGACAACCCCTTTAAATTTTTAAACATTTTTTTTTTGTGTTAAGTAATAAGTTATCACGCTGCAGCACAATATCAGGGTCCAGTTAAAATTGCTACCACTGGAAGTGCCCTGAACAACTCGCTGTTTTTTCACATTCTCTTCCACAAAGATTTTACCTGATTTGTGGTTTTCTGATTTTGGCATTCTTCTGTAGTAAATTCATTTTCAGAGCAAGGACTGACAACTACTTCAACTTCCATTGAATATTTCATACCAGACACCACCTTAGGCAAAGTAAGAGTTAAATGGTTATTACAGAAAAGCAATGCTTTAATTAGAAGCAGAATGCTATGGCTGGGTTCATACGTTACGGTAATGTCCCATACTCGTTTTAACCTGAAATACTGCGTTTGGCCACGGGGTTCTTACAAGTGAAACATGTTAATTGTTTCACCTGTAAAAACCATGCCCATAACGGCATCTCAAAACCATTGCAATTTGCGGTAAAATGTCTGCAGTTTTGGAGTGCGGTTTTTGAACGCACGGCACACTACTGCAAATCGTGAATCCAGCCTTAGGGTATGTTCACACAGCTTATTTTCAGATGTTTTTCGGGCCGTAAAAGCCCCAAAAAGTGGATGACAAAACAGAAGCTGAACGCCTCCAGACATCTGCCCATTGCCCATGCCCTACTCCATTTCAATGGGGAAAAACAGTGTTTCGTTCTGACGGGGCAGCTTTTTACGAGGCCATTTGAAAAAACAGTACGTAAAAAAATGGCCGATAAAAATAAGGGCATGTCACTTCTCAAGCCGTTTTTGGAGAAGTTTTTCATTGTCTCAATAGAAAAAAAGCTCCGAAAACATCCGTAAAAAACGCTTGATGCTTTAAAAATGGCTGAAAATCAGAGGCTGTTTTCTCTTGAAAACAGCTCAGTATTTTACAGCCATTTTTAGTTCAGCGTGTGAACATACCCTTAATGTCAGCACATTAAAGTAATTATCGCATGGAACTCATTTTAGGTTGGAATAACACATGCAGTGTTTGATGCAATTTTGTGCCAGATTTACACACACAACGCTTATTGCTGTTTTTCGCAGTGTATTGTAGTGTTTTTGGGGGCTAAATTGCAAAAGCCAAATGTTTGATGTGGGCCTCTATAAAAATACGCAAATGTCCACATACTCAGCGTTTTGGTTTGTGGTGTTTTGGTTTTCTCAAAACTCAGCAGATATTACGTTGTTTCTGGCATTTCTCCATAGGCTTTTAAATATATCTTCCAAAACACGTGAGCAAAAAGTCTCAATTTTTAAAGACGCCTCTAAAAACACATGTAAAAAAAAACACCATAAAAATGCTTTAAGCTGCAGGCGTTTTACAACTGCACAAATAAAAACAGCCTAAGTGCAGGTTTTTGAGCCAGACATAGGAGTGGATACAAAAAAAGGGGAAAATAATATGTCATTCCTTCATACTTCCCCTCTCAAGTTCCCTTTAAACACAGTAAAAAGAAATTTGCAAAACAATGATGGAATTACAGTTTTTTTCCCATTCCTCCCTAATAAAAAATAAATTAACTAATTATATGTACCCCAAAATGGTGCCAATAAAACCTACAACTTGTCCAGCAAAAAAAAAGCCATCATATCATACCATACCGTTTTGTTTTTTTAAACTTTATTAAACTTGAATATTTTTTTTTTTTGTCCCACTAGAAGGCTTAAAGTTGCAATAGTTTGATTACTTGTAAAATGTTTTGGAATACATAGTATTCCAAAGCATTAATGTGTTAGTTTTATCACTGACAGGCAACCTATTAGGCCATGCCTCCTTTACGGCCTAATAGGCACATAGCTATGGCAGACCAGGGGGGCTTTTTTACGCCCCCGGTTGTGATAGTAACTCATCGGCACCCTACGATGGCTATTGATCGCAGCATCTAATGGGTTAACAGACTGGATCACAGGTTTCCCTCGCCGGGCCATTACAAAAGGAGCCTGGCTATCAATCACTTTAACTAAGCCATGGTTTCTCTTATCCTGGCCGTTACAGCAGAAACCTTGATGTCAATCACTTAACTTAAGCGATGTATGTCATGGAGGCCCAACAGGTTAAAGGGATTGTTAAGGTTTTTAAAAAGTTGTGGTTTTTTTTACATGAATAGTGCCACTTTCGCCACAGATTAAGTATTGAATTTCAGCCCCATTCACTTCACTGGAGCAGAGCTGCAATACTAGACATAGCCCATAAATAAGAGTGGCGCTATTTCTATAAAAAAATTATGTACTGTATTGTTTCTTATTCTGAACAACACCTTTAAACATCATTGGACGTGATGCACAGATTATTCTAGAATACCAACAACTCTGTTGTGACTATATGATGGAAGACTATTTATAAAGGACGTATTTAACTTTTGTCGTTGTCAATCATTTACAATTAGAGGAGTGTTATAAGTGATACTCCCTCCCACAGTTCTATGCCAAAATACAAGCTTCATCTTAAG
This sequence comes from Rhinoderma darwinii, assembly GCF_050947455.1. Lineage (NCBI taxonomy): Eukaryota > Metazoa > Chordata > Amphibia > Anura > Rhinodermatidae > Rhinoderma > Rhinoderma darwinii. The sequence continues at coordinate 350,564,994 of NC_134690.1, forward strand.
GTGATGGGTTCATTTAAATTGATGTGTTTAAAAACAAATCCTTCCCTCCCTGCATGTAACCATTGCACGGGTACTAAGGCCGTACATAGTCTCCCCCGTCCCAGTCTGTACAATGTATGTGACATCCTTACATTGCATAGAAGGGGTGTCTTCTCTGTGGTTGTACCACATACTGACAAATAAAGAGACAGCCACAGTGGGGATACCGTTCCTGTGTAATGTCCTGGAGGAATAAATTATTATGTATCTGTGCTCTTTACTCACCTGCTTTCTTAGTCGGATAACCCTGCTTATACTTTTGATGTAACCGTCTTTGCTGTCTTTGTTGTATTCTTCTTTGGCAAACTGCAATGCCTTCTGTGCACCTTCATCGTTTTCATTCGCATCTCTCCAGCCGCCGAGAGGGCCCATTTTCTTGTTTTGTGCAAAGACTTGTGAACATAGAGCCAATATGACGAAGACACATATCTTCCAGAATACAGCCATCTCTGTTCTTTCTCTTTAAGAGTTCAGTGATGTTGGTGTTTGCCGTTTCTGTCTTCTTCCAGAGTGTGCAGAAGAGTCGGACGTTCAGTATTTAAGCAGTTTATCCCTAGCGTTTGCCAAGTCTCCCTGAGTCACATGTTTGGCATCCAGCTAGTGATTACAGAAAAATTTTAAGGAAAACATTAACAAATTGCATGGCGGGCGGATACTTTCATCTCTCTTGTCATATTGATCTCTTGTAGTTTTGACTCAGTAGGACCTTCAGGAAAACATCTGTTAAACATAACAAATAAGTAATGTTGACGTAAAACACTGTTTGTATGTGCTTGTTCTAAATTTTGAGTGTGATTTACAATATAAAAATAAAACCTACTAAGAGTATTGTTCTTTCTCCTAACACAAAAAAATATTATTTCGGGAAAACATAATTATGGAGGCTCTGTCCCCATATTATAAGTGCTCTATCTCCTACATAGTATGATCGGTGCTGTAATGTAGATAACAGCAGTGGTTTTTATTTTGAAAAACAATCATTTTTGACCAAGTTATAAACAATTTTAGATTTATGCTAATTAGTTTCTTAATGCCCAACTGGGCGTTTTTTAACGTTTGACCAAGTGGGCGTTGTAAAGAGAAGTGTATGACGCTGACCAATCAGCGTCATACACTTCTCTCCATTCATGTCCATTTGTACTCAGCACAGCGTGAACTCGCGAGATCACGCTGTGCTGTCACATACACCCACATTAACCTTACTGATGTGTCTTGAGAGTGAATAGACATTGCCTCCAGCCAGGATGCGATGTCTATTCACACTCTCGACACTTCGGTAAAGTTTGTGTGGGACTTAATCACAGCAGAGCGTGATCTCGCAAGATCACGCTGTGAATGACAGCACAGCGTGATCTCCCAAGATCACGCTGTGCTGTGTGAATAAGTCCCACAAAAACATTAGTGAAGTGTCGGGAGTGTGAATAGACATCGCATCCTGGCTGGAGGCAATGTCTATTCACTCTCAAGACACATCAGTAAGGTTAATGTGGGTGTATGTGACAGCACAGCGTGATCTCGCGAGTTCACGCTGTGCTGAGTACAAATGGACATGAATGGAGAGAAGTGTATGACGCTGATTGGTCAGCGTCATACACTTCTCTTTACAACGCCCACTTGGTCAAACGTTAAAAAACGCCCAGTTGGGCATTAAGAAACTAATTAGCATAAATCTAAAATTGTGCATAACTTGCTCAAAAATGTTAGTTTTTCAAAATAAAAACCACTGTTGTTATCTACATTACAGCTCCGACCAGATTATGTAGGAGATAGGGCACTTATAATCTTGTGACAGAGCCTCTTTAACACAATACTCAAATCAGTTTAATCTCAGCTATTTTAGTATACCCTATATTTCGATTTGTAAATTCCTGGCAATAGGTGTCAAATGGGGTTCTTTGGGCCAACCAGAGCAAATGTGGCCATCAATACAAAACATGTGCTTGTTCATATTGCTTTTCATTGCACACACAGGACACATCATCAATAAGGTCTAATAGGTTACGTGTGAATCAACCCATAAAGAATAGATCCTAGTAGCAAGTGAAATAGGCCGCCATAATAAATGTGATACTAGTTTACAAGTACCCATGATGCCTGGCCAACACAGAGTCATGGACTTCTTGTAGTGACCATAGCCTAAACGGAGAAGGCACAAACAATCTCCCGACAGGAGTAGACTCGGGCAAGTTGCTGGGAAGCCTCAGTCTCCCCTGTCAGATACTGCAGGCAGAAATAGCAGAAGCCACAACACCATCAAGCAAGATCGGGGCCTCCTCAAGGCCATTAGACTGCACAGGAATAAAGCTTCTGGACAACGCATCAGCCTTCACATTCTTGCTACCTGGTCTAAACGTGACAATGAAATTAAAGCTTGTAAAAAATAATGCCTACCTAATTGTGATCTTATTAAATTCTGGAAAATCAATATGGGGTCGTAAACCACCATTTATTTTAACTATAAAGAAAAATCTGGTATTGAAGAGGTGGAGGACCTAATAAACCCTTTTTGCAAACTTTCAACAATATAGTTTAATGACTGATGCTCTGGAGGTGAGACATTATAGATTCATTCCTTAGGAAGTTGAGACCCAGGAGGTGGTAGTTTGTCACATTGTTAATCAGAAAAAACATCTGGAAAAACTCCTACAGTGCTCAAGCAACACAACAGGGGTGGAAATCTACCAGTGAATTCTGTTTAAGCAACTCTAAGGGTATGTTCACACGCAGAGTCAAAAACATCTCAAAATACGGAACTGTTTTCAAGAGAAAACAGCTCCTGATTTTAAGAAGTGTTTTGTGCCACTCGCGATTTTCGCTGCGTTTTTCACAGCGTTTTTTACGGCCGTTTTTGGAGCTTTTTTCAATAGAGTCTATGGAAAACGGCTCCAAAAATATTCCAAGAAGTGTCCTGCACTTCTTTTTCACGTCCGTTTTTTTTACGCGTAAAAAACAAAGCGAAAAACGCTCTGTCGGAACAGAACACCGTTTTCCCATTGAAATCAATGGGCAGATGTTTGGAGGCGTTCTGCTTCCGATTTTTCGGCAGTTTTTCGGGTAGAAAAACGGCCGAAAATAGGTCGTGTGAACATACCCTTACACGACTGCAGCAGACAATGGTTTAGAAACAAAAACAATTACATGGATTGTAATGACGGGGTAGGGAGACAGACAGGTGAGCCCTAATCTACCCGCCACTCAGTCCCTGCCTACTTGCAACGGCCCGTCCTAGGCGACGGCGTACAACTGGGCGACGGTCCCTACGCTCAATAAGTGCACAACAGACAAGGGTACACAGAAGCTAAGGGAAATGGGGCAGTTGCCCACGGCAACACAGTGAGCAACAAGAGTAGTGAACGAGCCGAGTCAAACCAGGAGTGCACGAGGTACAAATCGCAGAGCAGGAGCGTAGTCAGTAAAGCCAGGGTCAAAAATGAAGCAAGGTCAATAATCATAGCAGGAGCAGCAGATCCAGGAAACAGAAAAGAATCACAGGCAAAGGAGGAGCAGGAAATGCAGGTATAAATAGACAGAGGGCGGGAGCTAGCTCTGTCTGGCCAGCCTGTGATAGGCTCTCCCACTCCTCAGCCTCCCAGCCTGACTGGTAGAAGATCGTGTCACTCTCTCAGACTTAGGAGCAGGTGCAGACTGATTACCCACGGGCGTCGACACAGAAGCTGTGTCTGGCAGATCCTTTACATGGATTCTACAATATATGCATAGAACCCACCAGGACTGAGATTTCAGCGGTGACAAATTCATTCATTATAGAACTATCAATAGGGAATACCTGTGTGCCTAGATGAGCTTTCCTGGACTCACCTAGGTGCTGAAGTTTTCTTGCAGTCATCGCTTAGAACAGGCGTTGATTCGATGTCCAGCCTCACTATAGTAGAAACAAGGACCTAGATTTCTGCGACAAGCCCATTCATCAGGTGTAGGCTTCATCGCCCTGATCTGCATGTGTTCCTGAGCAGACGATGGAAGCACCTCGACTGTAGGAACGGAAGTCGGGATAAAGACATATTCTTGGCGATGTTCTTGCAATTTTCTGTCCAGCTTAACAAGCAATGACATGGCCAACTCGAGTGACTCAGGTGGAGGATTAATGGTCCAACATGTCCTTATCGGCTTTGGAAAGACTGTAATTGACTTCTCAGAGTTGGGTCTTTTTACTGGGCGTTACTAGCCCAGCGTCTAAATTCAGTGCAATATTGCTCAACTAAGTTCTTCCCCTGACGTAGAGAACGGATCTTACTCTTCGCTCTGGCCACTTTTTCCAGGTCATCACACAGTAGGTCTTAAGTAGAAAGAAAAGCATGTAATGAAGACAGTTCTTGAGAATTTCGAGGTACGGAAAAAATCCACATCTGCGGAGCTCCCTGGAGCAAAGATAATCACCAGACCAACACGCTGCTGCTCAGTCCCAGAAGAACGAGAACCAAGTTTAATATACACATGACAACTCTCACAACAAATTGCTTTTGACTACCTGAGTACTGATCAGGCAAGTTCATCTTGGGTTCTGGAGTAGGAATCGGGATGGCACCCCCCGCACCACATCTATGAAAAGTTACTATAGTAACTGGGGCCTATGTAATAAACGACACGGTCCCCTGTTACTATAGTAACTGACGGTATACTTACCCTCCTCGTTCCGGAGCGCAGTGGAGGTTCTGACGTCTCTTCGTGTCATGACATCACAACGCTGTGCGCTGCACACAACATCCCGACGCTGGATCGAGTCAGGACTTCCGCTGCGGCCGTAGCCGTAGAGGAGGTTAAGTATACTATTACTGTCTGCTGGGGCCCGGGTTGTCCAGTCCCTGAAAATGGATGCCCTATCCTCAGGATAGGCCATCAATGGCTGATGGCTCAGAGTTAGACTGCCGGGACCCCTATCAATCAAGTGTTTTGTAGGGGGTGCAGCGCTTGTACGAGCGCTGCTACCCCTTCATTCCGGTCACTTGCTCACACTCTGTGGTAGACTTAGATGGTGTGATCCTGTCTGCTGGCCCCTGTATCTAAGCCTACCTTGTGGTAGGCTTAGATACAGGACTCCAGTAGACAGTAATCTTATACTGTATAAGATTACTGTCTGCTGGGGCCCTGTATCTAAGCATTTTGCCATGACCACATGGTAAGCTTAGATATGTGGCCCATGTGTGATCCTGTCTAACATGGTAGGCTTAGATATAAGGCTCCAGCAGACAGTAATCTTATACTGTATACCTTGTGGTAGGCTTAGATATAGAGTCCAACAGACAGTATCACACATGTGTAACTAATGGGGTTTCTTTTGTGCTTGTGCTTTTTTTACAGGTTTGGTCATGGACTACGTCGGATTAGAGAACTACTTTGATGATGGCTTTTTTTATTCTCAAAAAAATGGTTAACGAGGGTTGTGTGCTTTTTTTTATTTTTTGTATTTTTGTCTTTTTTTAAAAACTTTATCAATACCACCTTAGTAATGGCCGCTGGCTGATTGACAGCATCCATTACTAAGGCGGGGCTTAGTGTTAGCCGGTGCAGAGGCTAACACTAACCCCCATTATTACCACGGTAACCACCGCCACCAGGGGTGCCGGGAAGAGCCAAGTACGATCCAGTACCCGACCATCTGTAGTGATGGTCAGGTACTGGGATGACTGCAGGCTGGTGTTATTCGTTTGGGAAAGCCCAAAAACAGTAGCCCTTCCCACCCTGGTAATGCTAGCCTACTGCTGCTATGTTGTATCTGACTGGTTATGAAAAATGGGGGGACCCTACATCATTTAAAAAAAAAAAATTGGAAAAACCTATGTGGGGTTTCCCCATTCTTCATAACCAGCCAGATACAACACAGCAGCAGGCCAGCATTACCAGGGTGGGAAGGCGCACAGTTTCTGGCCTTTCCTAGCCTAATAATGCCAGTCTGCGGATGCCCCAGTACCTAACCATCACGACAGATGATCGGGTACTGGATCACACCCGGCTCTTCCCGTTACCCCTGGAGGCATTGAGTAACGGGGTAATAAACCGAGAAACTGGTATTTTACCACTTTATGGTCTATGTATGGTGTTATTATTTAGCCACTGTGTGGTGGTATTGTTCAGTCACTATATGGTGGTTATACTCAGTGATTGTGTAGAAGTATTATTAAGGTATGGTGGTATTTTTAATCAGTCATGCTATGCTAGTAATATTTAAACACGGTATGGAGGTATTATTAAATCATCATGTGGGGGTAATATTTGATCATGGTGTGGAGGTATTATTTGGTTACTGTAGTATCATGTGTTCCTTGTTTAGTTGTATCATTTGGTCACTCTATGACTGTATTATTTAAACAAGTTTTGTGAAGTAAATGTATGATTTTTATGATGCAATCCACATGTTAATTATAAATTTTTCGGCCTCATTAGGCCTTCATAAGATAATTCTATACAAAACAAAAATAAAAAAATAACATCTTTATGTCACATTGTACAAAATTTGTGTCGAAAAACAGAGTACAGCATAATACAAAAAAATTGTACAGCAATGTGTAATAGGCAAAAACGGGTATAACCTCACCCTCATGCTATATTTTATTAGTAACATTTTTTTTAGAATGAATGTTATCAATCACTTATTATATATACGTAGTAGTATTAATTGTGACATACATACCCATTATTCCAAATTCATTAGCCAAGAAGTTACATCATACAATGTTATAACAAACCAGTCCCCATATTTTCTGGATACTATCCTATATTGTATTAATATGATAGACATTAAAACTGCTGATCTATAATACAGTATTCTTTTATATTTGACAGGCACGCTAAGGATTTTGTTGCTAAAGATGTTGAAGGTTGCCCCCGTCATCTAGCTATATTGTTGGGAACGCCCAAAACCTCTTATTATCTTATCCAGCGTAATGTTATTATTCATACATTCTTTACTTTGTTTATATCATGTGATCCAACAGGTTCAGGTATCGTAGTTATAAAACCAAGTCTCAAACTGAAAGATCACATGTTAGATATACGTCATGACGCTGCGTGTCAGCAATGTCAATGATCACATGAGGTGAGATATCCTTAAATACACGCTGCACTCAGTTTGACTTGGCGCCATTTATTACAGCTACAGAGGTTGCGTATAAGAGCGGTTTAGCGAGTCTTGAAGATTTATTATTTCCATTTTGGTCCCGAGCAATTCAGTAAGATGACCTTTCTCCTTTGTTATAAAATAACATGGGGCACCCTCCTAGACAATTGTCTCTTGATATCTATGAGAAGAAATAAAGAAAAAAGGCACGGCGCCACATAGCGTAAGTATATCCCAGAAGTTATAGTCGGTAAAAACAAGTAAATGCTCACCAGAGGACAGGTGGATAAGCGCGTAAAAAGTGCTGTATGGAGTAAATGCTGCTGCCGAGATACAAACCGGTGAGGCCAATTGGCCACCGCAATGAAGACAATATGTATTTGGAGGAAAAAGGATCAATAACGGAGCTGCTACTAAGTATTGATAAATGTAGATGATAAATAATATTTATTACAATCCAGGCTACGCGTTTCAATGCCGCACTGGCATCTTCATCAGGTCATATAAAAAAGATTTTGGCAGTGCGGCATTGAAACGCGTAGCCTGGATTGTAATAAATATTATTTATCATCTACATTTATCAATACTTAGTAGCAGCGCCGTTATTGATCCTTTTTCCTCCAAATACATATTGTCTTGATATCTATGTACTAGATATAGATCATAATGTGTGGACTGGTTTGTTATAACATTGTATGATGGCTATTGAATCTGGAATAGTGGGTATGTATGTCACAATTAATACTACCAGGTGTATATATAATAAGTGATTGATAACATTCATTCTAAAAAAAAATTACTAATAAAATATAGCATGAGGGTGAAGTTATACCCATTTTTGCCTATTACACATTGCTGTACAATTTTTTTGTATTATGCGGTAATCTGTTTTCTACACAAATTTTGTACAATGTGACATAAAGATGATGTTATATTTTATTTTTTTATTTTTGTTTTGCATAGAATTATCTGATGGAGGCCTAATGAGGCCGAAAACATTTATAATTAACAAGCGGATTGCCTGCTAAAAATCATATATTTACTTCACCACAAAACTTGAGTGTCCTGAGTTCTTGCATTGATATTACTAAGGAGTGGAATCCTACTTGAGCACCACTATCTATCGGAGTGCCGTATATTTCCTAGATATTGTATTATTTAAACATATACTATTATACATAGATTACAGTGTTTGTGATGAGGAAAAGCAAATTATTTGGGAGCAGAGCTAATGTTGGATGCATACCTATGGTCACCAGAGTCTAGTAACACCCCAGTTTTGAGATATATTTATATCCAAATACATTAGGTGATTACATTCATATAATGTATATTGTTAGGACAATGGATTGAATTAACACAGACCAGCCAATAAGATACAACAGATATAGTACCTAGATACAGGAGAAGTGGAACATACAGGCCAAGCGGTAACAAACCCCTTGGCCTGTATCTTCCACTTCTCCTGTAACTAGGTATTTGATTGACTTATTGTATCCACTTTATACTTAAATACAGTCCTAGTATACTTATGTGGCTTACATTGATTGTAGCATTTTCACTTTTTATTTTTTTTATATGTACTGTATCTGACTATGGACCTTGGGGTTAATCCTTCCTCGTGGGTATGTTTCCATTTTCATGTTTTTTTAATCTATTTATATGTAACAATAAAGTTTTCATGGAATTTATAATTATTTTGTGAGTGTTGCTGTCATTTAGGCTACATTCACACGAGCGTGAAAAACGCGCGTGAATCTGGTCCGTTATGCATCAGTGTTCTTTGCGAGGGCATGCGTCATTCACGCACTCGCAAAGCACATCTTTTATTTTTTTTTTCTTCAATTGAATTGATGCGTAAATCACACACAGCACACGGATGTGCATCCGTGTGCTGTGCGTGATTTTCATGCACCCATTGACTTCAATGGGCGATAGGTGCGTGAAAAACGCACTAATATAGGACATGCAGTGAGTTTTACGCAACGGACACTCGCTGCATGAAAACTCCTGTATGTGTGAACGGCCCCATTGAAGTCAATGGGTCCGTTTGCTGCGCCTGATTTCCCTGCGCAGCACACGGACGTTATTCACGTTCATCTGAATGAGCCCTTAGTTGGAGGTATGTGCTTATATTGCAACAGACTGGCTGGCGGGGGCGCACTAATATATTTAGATTTTAGAAATGTTGCAAGTATGTTCATGTCATCAGCTAATGTTTCTTTCCTGTTGTTTATAAATGTCTCCCACATAGTGTAACATTTAGCCATAATTTTGTGGATTTTGTTCGCTTGTGAGTCAGACTCTGGCAGAATTTGCCTAATTATACTCTTCTTGTACTGTCCTGAGTGACTCAAAACCTAAATTATTTACAAGAACTTTTCCTTCAAGACCAGTATATGCACATATTGTACAGTACTCGCATATCAACTATTATGTAACTTATGTTCTTCTTTTTCGTAGCATTTGTTCAGTTAGTTGTGTAATCCTGGAATCTTTAATCAATTAGTAACATAAACAAACAGGGACATAAATAACTGGACCAAAAAAAAAATAGTTATTGTTTTTCCAATTTTTTCTATCTGCTTATCTAACATTTCCTGGTCCCAAGCATGAAAAATAAACACAGAACAGCAAATTTTCCTTGTTTGCAATGGATCAAGCAATCGAGTCCCTCTCACTGTGCACTATTCTTTTGTACATCAGTTTTTATGGTGGGCTGATTATACCATTTTCAGTATTTTGTGATATTTATATCTATATTTGTAAGGTGCTTTGTAAGGCTCTGTTCACACTAGCGTAATGACTACCATTCATAATGGAGTAATGATAGTTATGACAGGTCTTTTTTCAAACAGATTCCAATGAATGCTTTTGGATCCTGTTGATATTGATGGGTCAGTCAGGTTTCTGTTGGGGTTCCAGTATTTTTCTTAGCAAGGACAGTGCTGCATACTATGGTTTTTGTTACTGTCAAACGCAATGGAACCCCGAAGGAACAGGAAAAATGCCTGTGTGAACAGAGCCTAAGTAGCAAAATAATTTTTTTTATGAACGTATTAACTTCTATTGTTCACGAACACCTTCCCGTAGAAGTGTACCACAAAACATAGGACATATCCTATCTTTTTCTTTTTACAGTCCGTGCTCCCATACTTTGTACGGGCCGAAAATGCTGGCGTGGCCACAATTACAGCCCGTCATTACGGGTACGGCTGTGTGCATGGGGCCTAATAGCTCATCAGCACAGCAATACCGTATACACAGTTCGGCACAGAGGCACACAGAGTCCCTACAGGACCAAACCACGATACGGTATCAGCCCATAGAATTCTATGGACGCTGTAATGCGAAATCATACCACATGGTTCCGTAACATGACTATGTCCATGAGCCCTAAGGCAGGCTGAATACAAGCAGAAGACAAGGTCAGGAACAAGCCAGATTATCAGAGAGAAAAAAAAATTACACATCTGTAAGAGATTACCAAGTACATTGTTGCTCCAGCACTGGAGCAGTATCTGGAAAATAAAAACTAAAAAAATGCAACAGACCTCAAACCAGTGTGAATAACGTGTGTTTTGTAATATTCCTGTATCCACATACAAACCAAACGTCTTATGCTCTGTTCACATCTGCGTTGGGGTCCCGTTCTGAAATTCCGTCGAAGCTTTCCGTCAGAACGGGACCCCAAACAGACACAAACTGTTTCCGTTTCCATCACCATTGATTTCAATCGTGACAGATCCGGTACCCATGGTTTCCGTTTGTCTCGGTTGTAACACCGGAACCGTAGTTTTGCTGGAAGCAATAGCGTAGTCGACTACGCTATTGCTTCCGGCAAAACGACGGATACGGTGCACAACAGAGACAAACGGAAACCATGGGCACCGGATCTGTCACCATTGAAATCAATGGTGATGGAAATGGAAACCTCTGGTTTCCGTTTGTGTCAGTTTGTGTCTGTTCAGGGTCCCGTTCTGATGGAAAGCTCTGACGGAACGTCAGAACGGGACCCCAACGCAAATGTGAATTTCACTCAGGGTACTCACTGGCCTGCTCCTCTGCACACACAGCTTTTCTCCACAAAGCTTCTCTGCAGACAGCTCACACAGGAATAGTACTACCTTCACATGCATTGACTGAAAACACTTCACACACCCACTTCCTGTCTGGGCCAAATCTCCTTCGCTGGATACAACCCCACCAATTACAATGCCTGCTGTAGGTTAGAGATGAACTGTTATTTCTCTCCCCCTTGTGGTGACCGCAGGTACCACGGCTTTCATTGAACTCAATAGGAGCTGTCTAAATCTGCATGTAATGATCTCCCCACAGTGGCAGCTGTAGGCAGCCAGAATTTCATAATATTACTCTCTGATTACCCCGACTACTGCAGTAAGTTTGATTGGCAGTAGGTGTCAAACTGAGTAGAAAGCAGTGTTCTAGCACAAATGAGAGGTGAGAAAAGAATGGTCTGAGTGGCCTGGTACAGAGCAAAGCCTGGAATGGCATTTTCGGCACACAGAAAATCTAGTGATGATGTGGTCTGCTTATACTGTAGGATTGCTGAGGAAGAATATGTCTGGCACATATGAATGTAGGGGAAAAGCGTAATATGGTATATAACAGAGGTGGGAATTGAGTGGTCTAGCGCACTGAGGACCTAGGGAAGCTCTGGCATCCACTCAACTGTTTCTTGAGTGAATGCCAGAGCATATATATATATATATATATATATATATATACATACAAAATATTAAAAGTTAAAAAAAAAATCACACCACATAATTTTTTGTATTTCTTTTTTAAATTACGTGGGGTCTCCCCCCCCATTTTTCATAACCAGCCAGATACACCATAGCAGCAGCAGACTAGCATTATCAATGTGGGAAGGGCCATGGTTTTTGGGCTTTCCAAGTCTAATAATACCAGCCAGCGGCCGCCCCTTTGCGACCATCACTGTAGATGGTCGGGTACTGGATCGTACTCAGCTCTTCCTGGTACCCCTGGTGGCAGTGGATACCGGGTAATAATGGGGGTTAGTGTTACCCTTTTCACTGACTAACACTAAGCCCTGCCTTAGTAATGGATGCTGTCAATAAGCCAGCGGCCATTACTAAGGCGTTAGTAATAAAGTTTAATACAATACAAAGACATAGAAATAATATTTTATTGAAATAAAAAAAGCCGTCATTGAATCCAACGTAGTCCAACCACCGAACCTGCACAAACACAAAAGAACCTCATTAGTAACACATGTGGTAGGCTTAGATACAGTGCCCATGTGTAATACTGTCTGTTGAACCCTGTATCTAAGCCTACCACATGTTAGGCTTAGATACAGGGCCCCAACAGACAGTAATCTTATACAGTATAAGATTACACAGGGCCCCAGCAAACAGTAATGTTTTACTTATCCTCCTCTTTGGCTCCAGGCGCAGCAGAGGTACTCACACCATCCAGCTTCGCGACGTTGTACGCGGTGCACAGCGTCGTGACGTCATGCCAGGAAGAGACACCAGGACCTCCACTGCGCTCAGGAACGAGGAGGGTAAGTATATTTTTATTACTATAGTAACAGGGTCCCGTGTATTTTATTACATAGGCCCCAGTTACTATAGTAAATTTTTATAGACCTGGAGTGGGGCGCATTTTCGACCGCTGCGTCCCCTATAGCTATGCCACTGGGTACAGGATTTAGCACTACATATAGCAGCTTTGTATAGAGAAAACAGATCATCGGTATCTAAAAAAGTAAAACTAATTTTTAATAAAGTCTAATTAAAAAGTTACTCCAAACACACTGACTGACCTTTATATTAAAAAAAATTCCCATCAAAAGGTGTACAAAGCATTTAAATCCTCCACTGGTCCATCGTCGATGCTTTTGGGACCCAGCAGTCATATACCGTACATACTAGCATCACCGCTGAGGACAGTGATTGCTCCCTGTTTAACTTGTTAAACTCTCAAACAACCCCTTTAACTTGAATTGGGGGGAAAAAATCAGCAAGGAAATACTTTCATTGTGTATTTTATCATGTTACAGAGCCTGTAAGTGAGAGGCTCCACTTTAGGAATGGATCACATTAGACGATTCAGTGCAGTTAACCATTATTCTCTCCATAACAGTGCGTTACTTCACTTAAAAATATTTTCTTTAGATTGATATAGCAAATTGTATACATAGCGATATATTGTCGGCTTCCGCCCTTCCAACAGTGCCTTCATGGGTCACAGGGAGGCTACCTCCTACAACAGCTTGCCACATCTACACGCAACTTGCGGGGGTTGCACCAGACTTAGTCCTCATGGCCACAATGCCACTACGGATAGGTCCGACCACCCACGAATGCGGAGAGAACATGCATGTTACCCACCTTACAAGCCTAACAGATGTTCTTTTAATGAAACTAAACTATAGCGTCATTCATACTTTTTAGGTGCGGGAATAGATTATATCAATGGTCACTGCTGGATGTTACATGCAATGTTTCTATAGGACAAAAAAAAATTATCTTTCACAAACGAAATTACTTTTATGGTTTTTTTTGGGATCCCTGAAAGCAATGGGATTCGTTTAGATGTCAGTTTTCCTCAGACACTTCACTTTCTTATGCCACCTCATTGCTGGCATACATATATTAGTGCAAAAAAAAAGAAGCTAGATAGTAAGAGTAATTACTTGTTACATTTGTTTTATGTTTGTCCTTTAAACTATATTTGTACTTTATTTTAGATAAGATAATAATGACTTTGTTTTTATGATAAAATGTGGCATTACTTAAGATTTTCCCTATAATTTGCTGCCAACTGTACAGAATTAGAAGCTGAATAAAAGTATTATTTTAGGTATGATTAACTGGAAATGCATTAATCTTATCAACATTCAAACATTACCTGTGCCCTTGCCCTTATGCTTGTGACTATAAAAGTGGCCCTTAGTTGGTCCTTCTTTTTCTCTTTCCTTCATTCCATTCCACAGGAAGCAAGATGGCAGCAGGGTTGTATTCCAGAGCTTTAGTGATTTTATCTCTCTTGTCTGTATATGTATATGGTGACATGATTGTTGGAGGCCTTCAGAGGGATGATCCCAGTGACCCAGACGTTGTAAAAGCTGCCATATTTGCAGTTAATGGGTTCAATCAACTATCCAATGAGGAATATGATTACAAGCTAATGAAGATTGTATCAGCTGAATCTCAGGTAATTTAGGGTGCACACATCATGTAAATATACACCACAAAATACGCATCCGTAATTCTGCAACAATTTCCACAGCAGAATGACTATTGCAGATTTTGTGGTAAATTTGCTGCTTATTTGTGTTGCGGATTTCAGTGCTGAATTTCATATGCAATTGAAGTCTATGCTGAAATTCTGCATCCAAAATCTGCAAAACACATACAGAAAACGCTGCATAATGTATTTCAGCAGCTGCAAAATTACTCATGGAAATTTAAACCATATATGTGTTGCAGATTTTGTCTTCACCCATAGGAACAGGGCAAGCGTCAGCACCCGGCGAACCCGGGCAAGTGCTGGGGCCCAATACCCTTGGGGAGGCCCACTCGGCCACCGGGTGCTGACTGTCAGGGGCTTCCCCAAAGACGAAGTCCCGGAGCAGGGCTGCTTCTAGCGCTCTGCCTGGGACTCCTCCTCTCCTCCTGACATCACTTTCCATACATGGACAGTGATGTTAGGAGGAGAGAAGGCGTCTCTGGGGAAGCCCCTGACATCACTGTCCAAATATCGACAGTGTTGTCAGGAGCAGAGCGTTGACCCAGGCAGAGTGCGGGACTTTGCCTATGGGCTTGCCCCTGACATCACTAGTCGTATATGGACAGTGATGTCACAGGTTTCCCCAGATTCTGAGTACCGGAGCAGAGCCTTTACTAGTGCTTTGCCCGGGACTTCAGCTCTTCTCCGGACATCACTATCCTTATATGGACAGTGATGTCAGGAGCAGAGCAGGAGTCCCAGGCAGAGTGCAGGACTTTGGCTCTGGGCTTGCCCCTGACATCACTAGCCGTATATGGACAGTGATGTCAGGGGCTTCCCCAGAGTCGGAGTACCAGAGCAGAGCCTTTACCAGCGCTTTGCCCGGGACTTCAGCTCTTCTCCGGACATCACTATCCTTATATGGACAGTGATGTCAGGAGCAGAGCAGGAGTCCCAGGCAGAGTGGGACTCTGGGTGTTACCCAGTTATGGGTAAATTAGAACCCAATGGGCCAAATAGCTGGATATCCCCAGTGTATTATAACAGCCTAACTATATCATCTGTATTATTTAACCTGAAACATTAACATTAACTGAAACATTAACGTTACTGAAGTGTTTAGACAGTGAATAGACATTCCTTCCAGCCAGGAAGTGATGTATATTCACAATCCCGGCACTTCGTTAACGTTTCTGTGGTACTTACCGCAGAGCAAGCGTAATCTCGCGAGATCACGCTGTAAATGACAGGTTACAGCGAGATTACGCTTTGCTCTGCTGTAAATACCAAACAAACGTTAACGAAGTGTCGGGATTGTGAATAAACATCCCGTCCTGGCTGGAAGGATTGTCTATTCACTGTCTAAACACTTCAGTAACGTTAATATGTCTGTAAAGGATTTGCCTGACACAGCTTCTGTGTCAACGCCCGTGGTTAATCAGCCTGCATATGTGCCTAGGTCTGTTAGAGTGATTCGATCTGCTACCACTCAGGCTGGTAGGCTCAGGATTGGGAGAACCTATCACTGCCTGGCCAGACGGTTCTAGCTCCCTCCCTTGGTCTATGTATACCTTTATTTGCTGCTTGTCCTTTGCCTGTGATTCTGTCTGGTTTCCTGGCTCTGCTGCTCCTGCTAGTAGTATTGACCTCTGCTTCAAATTGACCCTGGCTTTACTGACTACTCTCCTGCTCTGCGTTTGGTACCTCGTAGACTCCTGGTTTGACTCGGCTCGTTCACTACTCTTGTTGCTCACGGTGTTGCCGTGGGCAACTGCCCCATTTCCCTTAGATTCTGTGTACCCTTGTCTGTTTGTCTGTCGTGCACTTAATGAGCGTAGGGACCGTCGCCCAGTTGTACGCCATCGCCTAGGACGGGCCATGCAAGTAGGCAGGGACTGAGTGGTGGGTAGATTAGGGCTCACCTGTCTGTCTCCCTACCCTGACATTACAATGTCAGTATAAGACAGCACATAGTGAACAACGCAGTGTCACTATGCGCTGACCAAATGAATGGAGAGAAGTGCATGACGCTGATTGTTCAGCATCATACACTCCTCTGTACAATGCCCACTTGGTCTAAAGTAAAAACACACCCTCTTGGGCATTAAGAAACTAATTAGCATAAAGCTAAAAATCGCTCCTAACGTGGTAAAAATAGATTATTTCTCTAAATAAAAAGCACTGCTGTCACCTACATTATAGCGCCCATCTCATTACGTAGGAAATAGGGCACTTATAATGTGGTGACAGAGTCTCTTTAAAGGTTTAGAGGGGCGTGTAATGGTCTGGTGATCTGAATGTATTTCATATTTAACTTTAATACATTTTTGTTTCAACTTTTTCAACTTTTAGCTTTTACTCTGCAGGTTGTCGCAGGTGTACTCTACGTTTTGAATGTAGAAATTGGCAGGACAGAGTGCAAGCGAGACACAACAAATGAGAAGCATTCCTGTAACATCATTCAAGACTCAAAACTGGCAAAGGTCGTTACTGTTGTGTGATTAATCTTACAATTTTAATTGTTTCGTTTTTTTGTTGTTTGTTTTATTTCAAGGGTACTTAGATTAAACTAGATAATTACAGAGACAATGGTTTATTAACGCAATGTTAAAATCTGAAGTGCTCCCATTATACACTCCTCAACATTGAAATTGTAACACCAAGAAGGGCTAGCCGTAATCGAGGAAGTAGCAGGTGTCTCTAAGATCTGCAAATGATCAAATTTTCAAGCACCTAGCTCCAATCTGTGGCATGCGGGAGGGGCATAAAAGCCAGATTGAAAGCAAAGTTTTTTTAGCCACATGAAACCTCAAAATTTGGATCAAGTGGTGTGGGATGATTGTGCGATGCCTTCTGTTCGTCGATGTGCCAGTTGTCGCAAACTGAGAGGGACAGAATCCTTGAACTGAGAGACTTTGGTTTATAACTCCGGCAGATCACTACGCGCCTAGGCCGAGATGTCAGCACTGTTCAATGTTGCGTGTCCCGGAGGTGGGGTTAACAACGACCTATAATGACAGCAAGAAGAGCATGGAGGCGAACCATTTCACGGACGGATAGTCTTATTGGAAGAATGGCGCGTAGTGATTCATTCTGTACTGCAAGTAAAATTGGATGGCACATCCCAATCCTACGGCGGAACCAGTGTCGACACGAACAATCAGAAGGCATTTGCACGACATTGGGCTATGAGCCATACGTCCAGCTACAGGTGTTCCATCGACCACACGCCCCCACTCTCAAAGGATATCATGGTGCACAGCAAGACAGCAATGGAGGCTAGAATGGAGGTCTATCCTCTTCAGCGATGCGTCCCCCTTTTGTCTCAGATGAACCAATAGCCGGAGATTGGTCTGGTAACCACGTGGGCAGCGCCCTGAAAAGGCCTTCACAAGGGAACGCCACACCAGTCCTACTCCCGGGATTATGGTGTGGGGGGCATAATGTACGGTAGGCAGACCCCTCTAGTCTTCATTTCAGGTACACTTACAGTTCGGCATTAAATTTATTTGGTCGTGGAACCAGTGGCACATCTGTTCCTCCAAAGTGTCCCAGAAACCGTCTTTCAACAGGACAACACCAGGCAGCATGTTGCTTGTGCTACTGCGAGCAGCCTGCATGGCCTAAATGTGCTACCATGGCTGGCAGCATCTCTGGACTTGTCACCCATCGAGCACATCTAGGATGTCATTGGTCGGCAATTGCAAAGGGAGATGCCAGCATCCAACCTTAATGATTTGTGTGCCCAAGTGCATTCAGCGTGGCATAACATTCCTCAGAAAACCATTAATAACCTCATTGATATCATGCCAAGGCGTGTAAGTACGTGTATTTCTGCATGTGGCGATCATACTCGATACTGAGTAAATCAAGATGTTCTGAATATTTTATTTCCATTTTTTTTTTATCATTTGCACATTGTTAACATGTCTATCGATGTGATTTCAACAATTACAAAACTTCTCCTTATTTGTGTAGCAATTTCAATGCTGAGGAGTGTAAGTAAGAGTGTAATCAACTATTTTCAGTCAATAAACCCCGCCCCCCCCCCCCAAAATCACTTCAGCAGTGGCATTGCTAGCACTTAGCATTAGGGGCACCAGCAATCAACACATTTATTTGTATCTACGTCCACCAATTTTGCCAGTGCCCCATGGTGCAACAGGTATTTATAGAGCAGGGGTTTCCAACCTGTTCCCATTCCTCTAAAGGTGTGAGATGGAAATTCAGGTGGTGTAAAATTTGGAATTGATTTTACTGTTTACAATTTTTTCAGAAATTGGCAAATTTATATTTACATTTTATGTTAAAAGCTTCAGTTTTTTAAGTTCATCTGCAGTATTGTATGTGTTTACAAAATAAGAAATTAGACCTCTTCATCTTCAAATGTGATAATTCTTTTGTTGGAGGTGCGAACATTAGTCAATCATTTTCAATAAATGTGTGGCATAGAAAAGTTTGGGAACCACTGCTTCATGCTTTGCTCACACAGTGCAGTGCAGATTTGCTTCAGATTTTGTAAGTATTTTTTAAGCTAAACCCAGGAACGGTACCTAAAATAAGAAATATATAAAGAAAGGTCTAAGGCCTTATTCACACGAACGTATAATACGTCCGTGCTACGCGTGTGATTTTCACGCGCGTCGCACGGACCTTTGTTACTGAATGGGGCCGTTCAGACTGTCCTATATTTGGCCGTGTTTCGTGCTGCACGCACCCATTGAAGTCAATGGGTGCGTGCAAATCGCGCTCGTCACATGGAAGCGCTTCCGGGTGCCACGCGTGATTCGCGCAACAGCAGTAAAAATAATGAATGAAAACAGAAAAGCACCACGTGCTTTTCTGTTTGTAAACATAAAACCAGAGTGTCATCATGATGCCAGTTGCGCGAAAATCACGCAGCCGCGCACCATATGCTGATGACACACAGACCTTTTGCGCACGCAAAACGTAGCGTTTTTTGCACGCGCAAAACGGACACGTCCGTGTGAATAAGGCTTAAGGGGGAGTTCACAGAGTTTTTTTACGCGGAAACCACGCCGCAAAACATGCCAAAAAACGGCCAAAAATGCCTCCCATTGATTTCAATGGGAGGCAGAGAAAGCGTGTTTCGCTGCATTTTTTCACGACGTGCAGGCAGAAGAAAATCTGCCTCAAAATTCCAAGCGGAATTTTGAGGCAGATTTTCCTCCTGCAAAAAACTCTATGTGAACTGACTCTTAGGGCACGTTCAGACGTGGCGGAATTTTTCTGCTGCAAATGTTGGTGCAGATTTGGGGCAATTACACAATGAATTTGCACCAACATTTGCATATTTGACAGGTAATTCAGACGTTGCAGATGTCACAGCAGACTTGCCACAGATATCAGTTTTTGCAATGCAAATGCTGAAATCCGCAGTGAAATTCCGCTTCTTCTCTGCAACGTCATGAGCATGCTGCGGAGGGAAAATTCTGCACCGCAGCCTAAATTCTGCACAGTTATTTTCTGCAACGTCTGAACTAAGTTTCCTAAAAATGGATAGAAACAAATGTAAAAAACGGCTGCTGCAGAATTCCACTGCGGACTGTCCGCAGCGGAATTCAACAGCAATTCCGCCACGTGTGAATGTGCCCTTAGGGTGCAGTTTTTTGTACCAAAGCCTGAAGTGGATCTAAAGGAAAGAAAAGATGTATAGAAAAGACAGATGCATCTCCCTTCTTTGGTGTCCACTCCTGTCTTTGGCTCAAAAAATGGAGCCAAAAACTGCATCAAACTCTGTGTGTGGTCCTGGACTGGTTTCCTCCCCGGGATCCAATTCTGGTGTTGGCATGAATGCAAAATCTGCAGCAAAATAACAAGGCCTAAGGGCATGACCACACGTGGCGGATTTCCTCCGCAACTGTCCGCATCAATGCCGCACAGAATCTGCGTTGCAGATTCTGCTGCGGATCTGCACAAAATGTGCAGTACATTGATGCGGACTAGCTGCTGCGGACTGCGGGAAAAGTGCTTCCCTTCTCCCTATCAGTGCAGGATAGAGAGAAGGGACAGCACTTTCCCTAGTGAAAGCAAACGATTTTCATACTTACCGGCCGTTGTCTTGGTGACGCGTCCCTCTTTCGGCATCCAGCCCGACCTCCCTGGATGACGCGCCAGTCCATGTGACCGCTGCAGCCTGTGCTTGGCCTGTGATTGGCTGCAGCCGTCACTTAGACTGAAACGTCATCCTGGGAGGCCGGACTGGAGACAGACGCAGGGAGTTCTCGGTAAGTATGAACTTATATATTTTTTTACAGATACATGTATATTGGGATCGGTAGTCACTGTCCCGGGTGCAGAAACAGTTACTGCCGATCGCTTAACTCTTTCAGCACCCTGGACAGTGACTATTTACAGACGTCTCCTAGCAACGCTCCCGTCATTACGGGAGCCCCATTGACTTCCTCAGTCTGGCTGTAGACCTAGAAATACATAGGTCCAGCCAGAATGAAGAAATGTCATGGTAGTAAAACCAATACGCTCCGCAGCACACATAAGATCTGCGGACTTCATTGCGGAATTTTGACTCTCCATTGAAGTCAATGGAGAAATTCCGCCATGAGTCCGCCACTGCTCCGCAACAGACAGAGCATGCTGCGGACACCAAATTCCGCTCCGCAGCCTATGCTCCGCAGCGGAATTTTACGCCTCGTCTAAACGAACACTGCTAAATTAAAGTGTAAGTCAATGGACAAACGGCTCCGCTGCAGATTAACGCTGCGGAGTGTCTGCAGCGGAATTTAAGTGAAATTCCGCCATGTGTGAACCCAGCCTAAGGGTATGTGCACACGTAGTGTTTTCAGGCGTATTTCAGGGCGTTTAGGCCTCGAAAAATGCCTGAAAAAACGGAGGCAGAGCGCTTCCAAACAACTGCCCATTGATTATAATGGGAAATACGTCATTCTGTTTTTTTACGCCTCGTTTTCCAAAAACAGCACGTAAAAAGACGCCCGCGAAAAAGAAGTGCACGTCACTTCTTGGGACATTTTTGGAGCCGTTTTTCATTGACTCTATAGAAAAACAGCTCCATAAAATCACAAATTTTAGTATTGCAGACGGATGCTAGGAGGGAGTATGGTTGAGCCCACACCCCCTATGGCAGATATACCAGCATGCACTGCTAAAAACATAATAGCCCAAAAATTCCTGTATCCATTTGCACAGTACTTCAGAATGAATTCTGTTATATGTTAAACATGGTGAAGGATGCTTCAGGAATACAGCAAGTGCAAATTGTTTAAACATGAGGTAAGTCCTTAGAGAGTAATAGCTAATGTATTTCTGTTACTTTTCAGACTTTATTGTGCACGCTTACAGTACTGGATGTGCCATGGGAGAATGAGGAAGCCCTTCTGTCGTCATCCTGCAAAGCACAGCAGTAGACATGTTACAACTGTACATCATTTGTTCTTCATTCTTTATAAAATTATAATCAAAGATATGGATTAAACTGTCACAACCCATGCGCTTTACCTCATGACCTCAGTGTTGTATTTCCAAGGCTTGCAGGAAAGTGAATACATATTATGTACACCAGTTCAGAACCAAATATTACAGTCCAAGAGGTGTATGGGGCCTTACTGGACCTCCGTATATACCTCCGATTTCATGCAGAGGCAAACAGAGTTTTTTTTGTGATTGTTTCCGGCATGGAGTCCCCGTGGCTCTTCAGTACGGAGCCGCACTAGAATCTGCATGCCGCCATGTAGCCTTCATAAATGAGGCAATGCCCTCTGGTTTGGGCTGTAGTTACTGGCCCGCGCTGTGAAGGGGCAGTCAATGAACAATGAGAAAAAAGTGGAGGAGTTGCTCACAGTTTGTACTGAAACATGGTCAGATTGGTTGCTATGGGCAACTAGTCCATTGTTTTTGTCTGTATTCATTTTCATATATGAGGTCCAGTATCTGTAAGGTCAGGTGGTAAAAGTGGTGAACTTGGTTGCATGCAAAATTATTTCACCCATGTTTTTCGTCTGGATGTTTTGTCGCACAAAAGTTACATGCCCGACTACAAAATGTCTGTGTGTAGCCCCAGCCACAGCTGAAGTGTGAGATTGGACAAATGTTTAAAACCCTGGAACTTGAGATTGGAAAAGATTGACTATGTTTTGTGATGCGGTGACTTTCCAAACGGGGGCCACGATAAAAAAAATTCCCCAGATTGCTACTTTAAGGCCCCATGCACACGAAAGTGCTTTTGCGGCCGCAATTCCCCCGAAAATCCACGGGAGACTTGTGGCCCCATTCATTCCTACTTTACTATTCATTCCTAATTATTTTACTAATTTTTACTTTTTTTATTAGTCCCCCTAGGGGACTTCAACCAGCGATAGTTAGATCACTTGCACGATATACTGCAATACTAATGTATTGCAGTATATCGTGATTCCGACAGGCTTCTATTAAGACCTGCCGGAGGCAGTGCTTAACCCCTTAGTGACCAGCCCATTTTAGGCCTTAATGACCAAGCTATTTTATTCGTTTTTCTAGTCGCATTCAAAGAGCTATAACTTTTTTATTTTTTCGTCTACATAGCTGTATGAGGACTTGTTTTTTGTGGGATTAGTTGTACTTTTTAATAGCACCATTTTTGGGTACATATAATTTTTTTATTAACTTTTATTAACTTTTTTTGGGGGGATTATAAAAAAAAACTGAAATTCCGCCATTGTTCTATGCGTTTTTAAATTGACGCCGTTCACTGTGCGACATAAATAACATGTTACCTTTATTCTATAGGTCGGTACGATTACGGCGATACCACATATGTAGAGGTTTTTTATGTTTTACGACTTTTGCACAATAAAAAGACTTTTGAACTAAAATTATTTGTTTTTGCATCGTCGCTTTCCAAGAGCCGTAATTTTTTTATTTTTCCATCAATGTAGTGATTTTTCGGGCTTGTTTTCTGCGGGACGAGACATAGTTTTGATTGGTACCATTTTGGGGTGCATGGGACTTATTGATTCATTTTTATTATGACTTTTTGGGGGGGCAATGGAAAAAAATAGCAATTTCGCCATAGTTTTTTGCGTATTTTTTTTACGGTGTTCACCTTGCGGTTTACATTACATATTAACTTTATTAATGGAGTCATTACGCTCGCGGCGATACCATATATGTGTACTTTTATTTCTTTTTTACACTTTTACTAAATCAAACCACTTTTTATGGAAAAAAATGGTTTTATTTATTTTTTTACTGTCATTTTTATTATTAATCTTTATTTCACATTTATTATTTATTTCATTAGTCCCACTAGGGGACTTTACTGTGCGATATTCCGATCGCTGCTATAATGCTTTGGTATACTTCGTATACCTGAGCATTATTGCCTGTCAGTGTAAATCTGACAGGCAATCTGTTAGGACGCGCCGACTTTGGCATATGGATTTGGCCTTAAGACGGATTCACACGAGCGTGTGAGTTTGCGCGCAAAAGGCACTTGACAGCTGCGTGTGTCAGCCCCGTATGATGCGCGGCTGCGTGCTTTTCTCGCAGCCGCCATCATTATGACACTCCGTTTGAATGTTTGTAAACAGAAAAGCACGTGGTGCTTTTCTGTTTTCATTCATCCTTTTCACAGCTGTTGCGCGAATCACACTCATCCCACGGAAGTGCATCCGTGTGGCATGCGTGATTTTCACGCACCCATTGACTTCAATGGGTGCGTGATGCGCGAAATCCGCCCAAAAAACGGACATGTCGTGACTTTTGCGCTGCGGACTCACGCAGCGTAAAAATCACGCACCTGTCTGCACAGCCCCATAGACTAATATAGGTCCATGCGACGCGCGTGAAAATCACGCGCGTTGCACAGACGTATATCCCGTTCGTCTGAATAAGCCCTTACCGCGATTTTGGCAAAAACTCCCACAAAAAACGACTCATGTAAACATACCCTTAGGCCAAGATCAGACACACAGCTTGATGCAGTTTTTGGTGCAGTATTTGGCTGAAACACAGAAATAGACACAAAAGACAGGAGATTTATCAGTCAGTGGTAGAACTACTTCCACAGTTGCCGCAGTGGCTGATACAGGGCCCGTGGTCCAAGTGGGGCACCTCAGGACGCAGATACAATTGAATACAGCCTTTAGCTCCCTTCCCCACTATTCACTCCGTGACCTCTGATATCGGCGCATACCGGCACGATGCAAGGGGGTGCTAAGGGGACATTAATTCTGTGAGGGGGCACTAAGGGGGAAACATCCCTGTGTGACAGCACTGTTACTGTGTCCCACACAAAGAGAGCATCATGAAAATGGGGCATGAAGGGCCTCTATTACTGTGTGGGGGCACTATTACGGTGTGTGGGCTCTAACGGGGCACTATTACTGTGTGGGACACTATCTGTCACTACTATTTTTGGGGCACTAGTTTTTCAGCACTACTTCTGTACATTGTGAGGATGTGCTGGAAGAGTGAACAGCTAAACACATCTGGGCAGCAAACTCTGAAGAGACAAGTCGTGACTGGGAGAAGTCGTCATGGCGGTCTGGGTTGGATGAAGAGAAACAACTTAAATAAGAGAAGACATCACCTATGAGTCACTGGATGCATTTGTATTTAAAGAGGCTCTGTCACCAGATTTTGCAACCCCTATCTGCTATTGAAGCAGATCGGCGCTGCAATGTAGATTACAGTAACGTTTTTATTTTTAAAAAACGAGCATTTTTGGCCAAGTTATGACCATTTTCGTATTTATGCAAATGAGGCTTGCAAAAGTACAACTGGGCGTGTTGAAAAGTAAAAGTACAACTGGGCGTGTATTATGTGCGTACATCGTGGCGTGTTTACTACTTTTACTAGCTGGGCGTTGTGTATAGAAGTATAATCCACTTCTCTTCAGAACGCCCAGCTTCTGGCAGTGCAGATCTGTGACGTCACTCACAGGTCCTGCATCGTGTCGGCCACATCGGCACCAGAGGCTACAGTTGATTCTGCAGCAGCATCAGCATTTGCAGGTAAGTAGCTACATCGACTTACCTGCAAACGCCGATGCTGCTGCAGAATCATCTGGTGCCGATGTGTCCTCGCTCGTCTGACACGATGCAGGACCTGTGAGTGACGTCACAGCGTGATCTCTCGAGAACACGCTGTGTCTGCACTGCCAGAAGCTGGGCGTTGTGAAGAGAAGTGGATGATACTTCTATACACAACGCCCAGCTAGTAAAAGTAGTAAACACGCCCCGATGTACGCACACAATACACGCCCAGTTGTACTTTTACTTTTCAACACACCCAGTTGTACTTTTGCAAGCCTCATTTGCATAAATACGAAAATGGTCATAACTTGGCCAAAAAT